>NC_030416.2:27179067-27344067 GCF_001660625.3 Ictalurus punctatus
TAGTTTGGATTTGGAAACTTATTATATTAAAAGACTGAAATGGAATGAAAAAATGAGAAAAAAAAAATCCCAAATGTTTGGGCTTTCGTGAATCAGTTTAAAACTGAAATGCAGGAGAACCAAAAAAAAAAAAACATTTTGTTGTTGTTGTTGTTGTTACATCTGTCCAGTTTTGCATTAAACTCCTGCTTTGTGTGCAACTGAATTCTGGGTCTGTGTAGGTGTGTGACAGGGTGCATGTGTGTGAGGGTGTGAATCACGGGCCTTCTAGCTCTATTTCACTCCTTCTCATCCTCCTACAAATGCACAAACCTTAAGACACACACACTGACACACACAAACACCACAGATGCTTAGAGATGATACTTGTGGGAGTTTGAATGGAGTAGTGTGCCAACAGACCTCACTCTTAAACTATCTTTGTGTGTGTGTGTGTGTGTGTGTGTGCGTGTGTGTGTGTTTGCTCGTTTGTTCACTGCAGCGAGGAGCTCATGAGATCAGGGAGATCAGGCAGTTCCATTTCACTGGCTGGCCGGACCACGGAGTACCGTACCATGCTACAGGCCTGCTGGGCTTCATCCGCAGAGTCAAATCCAAGAGCCCAGCTAATGCCGGCCCAATGGTGGTCCACTGCAGGTCAGGAGATAACGATACAGCCATTCTGTAGCAGTGTGGATCTCATACATGAGTTTAGTCTGTAGATATAAACAGAAATCAATGACTGTATTATGCTCCTCACAGTTCCATGTACTCTGTATTCTGTATAAATGATTTGTCCTTGAATATGAACTGGTTTTCTGACACACACGTCCGTTATCTGGCACGCAGCGCTGGTGCTGGCCGTACGGGCTGCTTTATCGTCATTGACATCATGTTGGACATGGCTGAGCGTGAGGGTGTGGTGGACATCTATAACTGCGTGCGAGAGCTCCGCTCACGTAGGGTCAACATGGTCCAGACCGAGGTACTGCATCCAAACGACTACACACCACCGTCAAACAAAACACATACTCAAAACATTCATACTGACTCAGAACACGTAAGACCAAGAAACACCCATCTCTTCAAACCGCAAATGAACTTTGTATAAATCTACAAGTCATTCTGTGCAAACGTTATGCTCGTTATTTTATTTCTGAGTGAAAGGTCTGAGTGAAAATCTCGAGTTTATTTCACCTCTTTGGCTTGAAGGGGTGGTCCAAGAGACCTTCAGAATTAAAAAAACAAGCAAGATTCACATGGCATAAATATAGTTTTTGCCTAACGATAACGTCTGATTTTTATTTTTCCTGAGACGTTTTCAATTCACATTTAAACCACTTTCACATGTCGTCTTACCAGTATGTTTTCTTGTTGCTGTTCGTGACACAGTTCGAGCAAAAATACTGCAATTAATCTTGTAGCTTGTAGTTGTTGGTATGTTGGTAAGCAGGGAAGTGCTTATTTCTGCTCAATCTGTGTATGCACCAGCTTAAAGGAATTAAATAATGAACCCAAATTAATTTCTTGACAGCATATAAAACTCAGTTAGTGTTTAATTAGTTTTGCAAATGGAAGCAGATGGGTAAAAACAAATACAAAGTAGTTTCGAAGCTACTAAAGTGATTTGTAGTACATATGCACCGGTTTATATTGAACACATTAGGGGGAAACGGACATTTTCCCTGAGTGTTTAAACACCCAGGACGTAATTAAATAATGGACTAAATATCATTAAAATGGTATGGTGCTGTAAAAACAGAACAGCTGGTATTACTCTTGTATTTCTCAATCTGAGCAAACTATGAATCAGTTTGAACGATAAATCGGTTCCAAGGACAGGAGAGTGAGCAGTGATGCTACAGTAGACTTGCCTGAAAGCCACTGACCCTGGTGCCTGGACTTTTGTCAAAAAATGACATCTCAAGACATTTTCGCAAATGTCACTTCATGAAAGATTAACGTCAGGCAAGCAGGTCTGAGTGCCTGAAGAGGCAGAAAGGTGGAGGAGTGACTGATGGCCTTGTGGTGGCTTCCAAGCCACCTGGAAATTAAGTTTGATCGAGGTAGATATAATGATAATCTAAAAAAATACTGTTGAATGTGGTGACAGTGCACATATTCACAATGTATAGTCTGGTAATGGTAAATGGTCTGCACTTATATAGCGCTTTTTTTTTTACCTTAGCGGTTCCAAAGCGCTTAACTCTATGTCTCATTCACCCATTCACCCACACACACACACTCTCACACACCAGTGTTAGCAGAGCTGCCATGCAAGGCGCTAACTTGTCATCGGGAGCAACTTGGGGTTCAGTGTCTTGCCCAAGGACACTTCAGTATGTGGAGTCATGTGGGCCGGGAATCGAACCACCAACCCTACGATTAGTGGACAACCGGCTCTACCACCTGAACCACAGCCACCCATGTATGTTACTGAAATATAATTATAAATGATCATACATTAATTTACACAACAGGTATTTCCAGTTGACTAATTTGATTGGATAAGCGGCGATGCAAGAGTGATTCCAAGAGTGCTGGTACAGTTCACTGTGTGTATCAGGCCAGTTAAAAAACAGTCCACACAGGATTTCGTGGAGTTGTTTTTTTTGCGTTTGATTGTTGCAGCCAAAAAATGCCTGATTTAGAGTTTTTTATACTTTTTTTTCGGAAAACTAGACGAAATCGCAATCGCATGAAAATGTTTTGCGCAGCTTTTCACAGTGATGTTTGCTGGTAAATGAGACCTTCTAGCTGTACTCGTGTTCGACGCACGTGAATCGAAGAGGACTTTGGTTGAATGTGCGTTGTGATGACGTCGCATGACACGTCTTAAAAAACATTGCAAGCTCCTCCGAATATTGCAGAGTTTGCTCGATTTTGCTTTCATTTCTGCGATCGCGAAATCGCTAAATCCTGGGGGTAGTGATAGACTTTAAATTCCAGCAATAGTTTGTTACATTTAAACCGTTATTGCACAGTCAGTCGGTACATTGCGTGGCAACATGCAACGCTCCGTCCAGCTCTCAACTCTTTTTGTTGACAGAGCAAAAATAAACAAAATACTTGGCCATTGGGTCTGAAGTGTCACTTACTTGATATAACTTGTTGTTTATAGAACTGTTGTATAAATCAATATCACACTCGCAGTTGTACTGTTTGTACTGAATATCACAGGTAATCACAGCCATGCTTATAATCAATGCGACATTCTTGCTCATGTGATATTGCTGAATTATATCGAAGTGATGTTGGCCAGAAGATGTTCATAACAGGAACTAACTTGACACATGGACATAAAACATTAAATGTAATTACAAACAGTTCAAAATGATGCATCATTGATTATTAAAATCACTGTCTTCTAAGAGAAATAAAACACTTCAGGTTGAGCTGGTATTGGAATAGGAACAGGAGCAGTCCACTTTGAGGTGGTAACGTTATGCCTCATTGTGTTTTGTTCCTTATATAATTATTTATATAATAGTATTGATTTTAGTTATTATAAAAATACTGGCTCACAGTGGCGTAGTGGTTAGCACATTTGCCTCACACCTCCTATGTGTGATGCGTTTGCATGTTCTCCCCGTGCTGCAGTGGTTTCCTTCGGGTACTCCGGTTTCCTCCCCCAGTCCAAAGACATGCATGGTAGGCTGATTGGCGTGTCCAAAGTGTCCGAAATGTATGAATGGGTGTGTGAATGTGTAAGTGATTGTGCCCTGTGATGGATTGGCGCACCGTCCAAGGTGTACCCCACCTTGTGCCCGATGCTCCCTCGGATAGGCTCCAGGTTTCCCCTTGACCCAGTAGCATAAGCGGTATAGAAAATGGATGGATGGATGGATTATAAAATACTTATTTATATTAAATGTGTCATTGTTTTATGTTTGTTTGTTTGTTTTTGTTTTAGTAAATTGTTTTCTCATAATTTTTTACTACTTTTGTTTGGTTTTGTTTTACTTTCAGGAGCAGTATGTGTTCATCCATGACGCCATCTTGGAGGCGTGTTTGTGCGGTGACACCACCGTTCCAGCCAATCAGCTGCGTTCAGTGTATTATGACATGAACCGTCTAGATCCTCAGACCAACTCCAGCCAAATTAAAGAGGAGTTCAGAGTGAGTGTGTTTGTGTCTTGGACTGCATGTCAGCACCAGCGAGTGTGAAAACATGCTTATTCGCGTTTAAAGGTTACAGTATTAATATTGTGAATGTTGTATTGTGCTGATACTCAGACTCTGAACATGGTCACGCCGACACTGCGCGTAGAGGACTGCAGCATTGCTCTGCTGCCGAGGAACCATGAGAAGAACCGGTGCATGGATGTGCTACCACCTGACCGCTGTCTGCCCTTCCTTATCACTATTGATGGCGAGAGCAGCAACTACATCAATGCTGCCCTCATGGATGTATGTACATAAACACTGCTACAAGCTTCTGATAGCGTTCATGAGAAAAACATTTCCCTTAAGGTTTTTTTCTGTGATTCGTCATGTGTGAACAAGACATCTTCAGCTTCAACAGCGTGTCTTTCTCGTATATTACATTTAGTTTCCTTTGCATCACATTATCAACATTGTTAGTATAGAGTAGAGTGGCAATGAAAGTGCATTTATTCACCAAAAGACATGAAAACATAAACAAGATGCTTTTTTTAATGTGATGCTACACTACCAAAGAGACAGAAAAAATAAGAGTAGGGAATGGAAAACATTAGAGCAAAAGAGATTTGAGTAGAAAGCAAAGAAAGCCAGTGAGAGAGACATATGGAGCGAGCGAGAGAGAGCAGTGGACATATCAGATTCCTCGATTCAGCAGTACTCGCTTGTCCATTTGGGACAATAAATTGCACATTCATCCCTATAATAATCACTTGTTTTTTTCCAGAAAGCCAAAGCAGATCAGTGGGGGGAGCAAACATGATAAATGGGAACTACTTCGCTCAATATGCCATGCACAATTATGTGCTTATTGAGAATGATTAAAAAACAGATGGTTTTGATTTATTCCACTGTCATGCAAATGCATAAAACAAATTCACAAACGTGGATGTTTTTTTTGGGGGAGATTTTTTTTTCCACCATACGACTTCATCTAGATTGCTTTTATGGAAAATATGTTCAAAGACCAGTAACAGAGCATTTATTTTCATTAGAGCAAATGGAAATGTCAGTAGCAGTAGCACGGAATAAGGGCATAACAAGCAAAAACGTCGGAAATGAAAAGCTTCTTACATCAATTAGTTAACTAAAGACATTCATATTCTCAGTGTACAGCAAATCTTGCAAGAAAAAGTGCTGACACCCTCGCTTTTTCTTACACACGCTCTCATTTTATTCACGGTCTCCTCCTTTTCTGTCTCTGGATCACTCTACAGAGCTACAAGCAACCATCTGCTTTCATCGTTACCCAGCATCCTTTGCCCAACACTGTAAAAGACTTCTGGAGGCTGGTCCTGGACTACCACTGCACATCTATAGTAATGCTGAATGATGTGGATCCTGCTCAGGTATTGTGTGTGTGTGTGTGTGTTTTTACATTTCTCTTTCACTTCTCTGTCTTACACACATGAGCGGTCTACTCTCATTATGCAAATGCAGCAGGTTAGCCTGGGGACAAGCTGGTCAGCATCAAAGCCCAAACTCACACCTTACCCACACTGCACAATCAGGGAGAGCCTTCCAGCTTCCACTACCACTGTGGCCTGTACACTAATCTCTATAAAGAGATTATAAAGAGATTATAGTTCTGTTTAGTGTGGCTCAAGGTCCCTTTCCTGAACCTTCAAATTAACTGTTCCTCAGTGGTGGTATGAACTTCCAACCTCAATCTGGACTGCAGAATCTGTCACTATTTTCAAGTCCAACCTCTAAAGTCCAACCTCTTCCGTGAGCACTTAACTAACCCCTAAAACGCCAACCCCACATTATTTAAAAATAATAATAATAAAACAAAAAAAACATACTCTGGCTCTTCCACCTCTACTCTTTGTATGCTCTTTGCTTTTCTAGAACTCAATTAAAGATCATGTATGGTAGCAGTACTTGTATTGTTCTCCGCTTGATATATCGCTTTGCTTGTATTTCCTCATTTGTAAGTCACTTTGGATAAAAGCGTCCGCTAAATTAATAAATGTAAATGTAAATGTTTGCACTTGGTCATTTCATGAGCATGTGGATGTACTCTGGATAGAAATGCGTTAAGAACAGATTTAAATCTAGTCCAAGGTGCATTTTACACACATCACACACCTGTCCATGCTACATTTGTCCACCCTTTCAAGACTATCGTAGTTGATGCCTTCAAGAAAACTAAAAACATGCAGATTCACAATTTTTGATCTGGTGACCATCTTTTGCAAATCGGCTAGAAACAAAGCACAGAGCTTGAAGAAGTTCTGTGGGGAGCTTGAAGAAGTTGGTGGTCAAGTGTTAGAAGCTAGCTTGTATAATAATAATACATGATACAGCTACAGTGAGGGAAAGAAGTATTTGATCCCCTGCTGATTTTGTACGTTTGCCCACTGACAAAGAAATGATCAGTCTATAATTTTAATGGTAGATTTATTTGAACAGTGAGAGACAGAATAACAGCAAGAAAATCCAGAAAAATGCATGTCAAAAATGTTATAAATTGATTTGCATTTTAATGAGGGAAATAAGTATTTGACCCCTCTCAATCAGAAAGATTTCTGGCTCCCACGTGTCTTTTATACAGGTAACGAGCTGAGATTAGGAGCACACTCTTAAAGGGAGTATTCTTAATCTCAGCTTGTTACCTGTATAAAAGACACCTGTCCACAGAAGCAATCAATCAATCAGATTCCAAACTCTCCACCATGGCCAAGACCAAAGAGCTCTCCAAGGATGTCAGGGAGAAGATTGTAGACCTACACAAGTCTGGAATGGGCTACAAGACCATTGCCAAGCATCTTGGTGAGAAGGTGACAACAGTTGGTGCGATTATTCACAAATGGAAGAAGCACAAAAGAACTGTCAATCTCCCTCGGCCTGGGGCTCCATGCAAGATCTCACCTCGTGGAGTTGCAATGATCATGTGAACATTGAGGAATCAGCCCAGAACCACATGGGAGGATCTTGTCAATGATCTCAAGGCAGCTGGGACCATAGTCACCAAGAAAACAATTGGTAACACACTATGCCATGAAGGACTGAAATCCTGCAGCGCCCGCAAGGTCCGCTACTCAGAAAGCACATATACATGCCCGTCTGAAGTTTGCCAATGAACATCTGAATGATTCAGAGGACAACTGGGTGAAAGTGTTGTGGTCAGATGAGACCAAAATGGAGCTCTTTGACATCAACTCAACTCGCCGTGTTTGGAGGAGGAGGAATGCTGCCTATGACCCCAAGAACACCATCCCCACCGTCAAACATGAAGGTGGAAACATTATGCTTTGGGGGTGTTTTTCTGCTAAGGGGACAGGAGAACTTCACCGTATCAAAGGGACGATGGACGGGGCCATGTACCGTCAAATCTTGGGTGAAAACCTCCTTGCCTCAGCCAGGGCATTGAAAATGGGTTGTGGATGGGTATTCCAGCATGACAATGACCCAAAACACTCGGCCAAGGCAACAAAGGAGTGGCTCAAGAAGAAGCACATTAAGGTCCAGACCTTAATCCCATAGAAAATCTGTGGAGGGAGCTGAAGGTTCGAGTTGCCAAACGTCAGCCTCGAAACCTTAATGACTTGGAGAAGATCTGCAAAGAGGAGTGGGACAAAATCCCTCCTGAGATGTGTGCAAACCTGGTGGCCAACTACAAGAAACGTCTGACCTCTGTGATTGCCAACAAGGGTTTTGCCACCAAGTACTAAGTCATGTTTTGCAGAGGGGTCAAATACTTATTTCCCTCATTAAAATGCAAATCAATTTATAACATTTTTGACATGCATTTTTCTGGATTTTTTTGTTGTTATTCTGTCTCTCACTGTTCAAATAAATCTACCATTAAAATTATAGACTGATCATTTCTTTGTCAGTGGGCAAACGGACAAAATCAGCAGGGGATCAAATACTTTTTTCCCCTCACTGTATTAGACTGGCTAACCAGAGACACATTTGATTTCCTGTGGAAAGGTGTACATGTGGTGACGCAGTGCTTGAAAATAGGGCAACAGGAAATGGCCACAACTGGAAGAAGGCAGCAAAACCCAAAATGTAGTCAGCGATAACTTGGCAATGAGAGTGAGGGGAATACACAAAGAGCAATTACAGTGAATGGGCGACAGATGTGTGTTAGTGATGTGTCCTTTGCAAACCGAGTGAACTTTTTGAGGTGAACGTTCAGAGCCGACTCACACATGAGCTATTTGTTTTATTTTTTTCCCCCTATTCTATTATTTTCTTTCACTCTTGCATTGTAATGTAATTAAAATGCTTCTATGAGCTGTTGGTTAGTGTGAATCGTGAGACATGTGTTTGACTCTCAGCTGTGTGTATGAGGCAGCATGACGGAGGATCCACTGCGCTACTCCTTGTTAAAAATGTGCTGTATGTAATCAAGTGTATCAGTAGTAATGGAAATGACGCACAGACACAGCAAGCACAATAACATGAATGCAGGGATGCTTGTAATGTCTTGCTGATTCTACAATGATTTAAAGCGATTGGATAAAATACAATGCAATGTAATGTTATGTTGTTAATTAGATGCTAGAGTAAGATTTGATGAAGCAATTTCAGCTATAGTTACACAAGGAAGAATAATCACTGGACCAACTGGAACACAGAATGTCATTTGGGAGCCGAAAGCGTCGGCTTTTACTGGTGAGCTGAACCAACTGAAATGATCTGACTCACTGAAAAGAGCTTGAGCAAGAATGACTGGTGGGAAGCAATGGTGGGTGTGGTTGCTGGCACAGGGTTCTGGGAATTGGAGTTCCTGGAAGATAGGGTATTCATAACACTATCAGGACACAATTTAGATAGAAGTCACATGAAAAGACCAGATTGTTGTTTACATTTACATTGACATTTATTCATTTAGCAGGCACTTTTATCCAAAGTGACTTACAAATGTGGAAATACAAGCAAAGCGATATATCAAGTGGAGAACAATACAAGTAGTGCTACTATACAAGATTTATAATTGAGTTCTAGAAAAGCAAAGTGCACAGAGTAGAGGTGTAAGACCCAGAGTAAGGGTTTTGTTTTTTGTTTTTTAAGGATAATGTGGGGTTGGCATTTTAGGGGTTAGGTGTTCACAGAAGAGGTGGGGTTTTTGCCTTTTTTTTAAGATAGTGAGATTCTGTGGTCTGGATTAAGGTTAGGAAGTTCTTTCCACCACTGAGGGACAGATAGTGTGAAGGGTCTGGAAAAGGACGTTGAGCCACACTGAGTATGCACTACTAAGCATCAGTCATTAACCGATTGTTCCTATATCAGCCAGCCTGTAATATACTTATAAGTGTTTTAACCCATGTACTGTAATGTTATTATAGTGGTATCAAACTAAAATATTTGTTCTCACAGCAAACTAAAGAATAAATGGTGCATTGTTGAGGGCAGTGGTAGCTAAACAGTTACAGCTTTGGGTTACTGATCAGAAAGTCAAGGGTTCAAGCCCCTTGAAAAGGCCCTTAACCCTATCTGCTCCAGGGGTACTGAATCAGTGTCTGACCCTACACTCTGACCCCAGCTTCCTAACAAGCTGGAATATGTGAGAAAAGCATTTCACTCTGCTGTAATGTATATGTAACAAATAAAGGCTTATTCTTGTTGTATTGCTGTAATAAAAAGAATGGCTGTATAGTGATGGGGGCTGATATGCATGTTTTTGTGCAGCTGTGTCCACAGTACTGGCCTGAGAATGGTGTACACAGGCATGGACCTATCCAGGTGGAGTTTGTATCTGCCGATCTAGAGGAGGATATTATTAGTAGGATATTCCGCATCTATAATGCTGCACGGGTAAATGCACTTTACGAATGCGCACACAAACACGACTGATCATATTGATTTGCTTAATGCTTGATTTGTGAGACAGCTGTTGATCTCAGTCTTTCATTGTCGTCAGCCACAGGACGGGTACCGCATGGTCCAACAGTTTCAGTTCCTGGGCTGGCCCATGTACCGAGACACACCTGTGTCCAAGCGCTCATTCCTCAAACTAATCCGGCAGGTGGACAAGTGGCAGGAGGAGTACGATGGAGGAGAGGGACGCACTGTGGTGCACTGCCTGTGAGTCCTTCTCTCTCTCTCTCTCTCTCTCTCTCTCTCTCTCTCTTTATCAATTTCTGTCACACATGAACAGACACATTCACACACAGGTAAAAGGGACATAGCAAAGTGGGCAATTACATATCGTCTATAAACAGAATTGAAACTCATCTACAGCCCTATTTGAGCTGTAGGAGGTTTGCTAATGTAGCTGTAAAGGATTTGGAGAGGATGTCTGTGTAAGTATCTGTGTCATTTGCCAAATTACCACAGTTTAGCCCGGATGTACATGTCAGGGTTACACGACAGGCATAACACTCAGTAACAGTAATAACACGGTACACAGCCGTGTCTGTTACTCGCTTTACTGATTATATTACAGTGCGATTGATTCGAACAAGATTGTTATCACACAGAGAGCTGTGTGTTCAGCGAATTACATAAGATTGTTTACTTTGTAATTATTGTCACTGGATTTTTCAGACCACAGACATTGTGGTTTAGTGCTGGATTAAAATCACCAATACAGCTCAGACAGGGCTTTAGTGAGGGTTTTGTGTCTATTTGTGATGGTAAGCACTGTTAATCTAACAAAATGTTGTTGTTGTTGTTGTTGTTGTTGTTGTTGTTTTTTAAATCAATACGTTTATAAATGCCTCGTTTTGTCCAGATATGTCACATAGAATCATGGTGTGCTATGATTGGCAGTGTTGTCTTTGGTCATGTGGTGGTGGAGTTAATACATAAATTCAAATCAAACCTCATTCACCAGATTTAGCCCAAGCCTCTCCTGTGAGTCTGTGTGTATGTGTGTGTGTGTGTGTGTGTGTGTGTGTGTGCACACAATCATTCCACTACCTTATCTCGCCTCCCATTTCGTAGGGATCAGTATGGTAGGGAGATTCAGTGGCGGCCTGCTTCCCCGAGGCCCTGCCTAGGTAGGAAATGAGATCAGCTTGCTTGCTTGAGAGAGAGAGAGAGAGAGAGAGAGAGAGTGCATGTGTGTGTGTGGACTGGGCTGAAGTGGAGCTAATCTGGCCCAGAACTCCTGAGACCAGGCCTCCATTCCCATCCCATCCACTGAGCCACCACGAAAAGAGGATCCATGTGACTCTCATTAGATTCCCGGCCAGATTCCAATCTCACAACCCTCTCACACACATACACAACCATGCACACACACACACACACACACACACGTTCTTTCTCCTACATTCAGACAGCAGAGGCTTCTTTAAGCAGTATCACAGTATGTTACCCACTCTGTCCATTTTACCATCTGCAGAAGTGCAAGTAATTAGCAAACTAAAGGGCTGCTTGCCCTAACAGTCCACACTATAACGTTCGTTTAAAACACGATCTATGACATTTCATGGCCGTTGGGGATTAAAAGAGGCTCCACAAGTTAAATGGTAATGTTTACTGAAAGCCACAGTCAGTACTCCAAACTTCTGAGGCATGAAAACTTGAGCTGTGGCATGTAATAGGAAACAGGAAACAGTCCCACTGAAGCTTTTAACTCGCTGTGTGTCAGAGCTTTGAGGTTTTGCACAACAGCAGGGGATCAGAGGGAGAAGAGCGCCACCTAGAGGTTACTCCACAGAACTTGATTGTACATTAGTGCATTAAAAATGATTCATTTAGCAGACCTATATATATATATATATATATATATATATATATATATATATATATATATATATATATATATATAAATGAGCAATAAAGTAAATATGAGCAAAGAAGGCTGTGAAAAATTGTCTTTATTGTTTAACCTTTTGATCTTTCATTCAGAAAATTCACAAAAATACTCTGCTCTCATGGATAACAAACAATTGCAAAGACAACACAGGTTCATAAAAAAAAAATCTTTGTTAATCATAGGTGTGCAACAATTATTGGCACCCTTTTAATCAATACGTTGTGCTACTTCCCTTTGCCCAGATAACAGCTCTGAGTCTTCTCCTATAAAGCCTGATGAGGTTGGAGAATACATGGCAAGGGATCTGAGACCGTTCCTCCATACAGATATCCATGAGAGCAGAGTATTTTTGTGAATTATTGTAACAAAAGATCAAAAGGTTAAACAAAAAAGACAATTCACAGCCTTCTTTGCTCATATTTACCAAGGGTGCCAATATTAGTAGAGGGCACTGTATAGTTCAGATGTACCTAAACATGGGAATATTCTATATTCAGTGGTGAAGGCTTTGGGCTATTGATCAGAAGGTTGTGTGTTTAAATGCCAACACTGCCAAGCTGCCATGGTTGGGTCCTTAACCCTCAAATGCTCTCCTGTCTCAGTTGCATGTTACTTTGAATGAAAGCATCAGCCAAATGAGAAAATGTTTGCGATTACATGGTAGATAATAAAACATGCCTTTTCATGCATTGTCATTTTCTCTCTCTCTCTCTCTCTCTCTCTCGCTGTCATTAGGAATGGAGGTGGACGAAGTGGGACTTTCTGTGCAATCAGTATTGTGTGTGAGATGCTACGGCACCAGCGCTCTGTGGACGTGTTCCATGCTGTCAAAACGCTGAGGAACAACAAGCCCAACATGGTAGATCTCTTGGTAAGCACTGTCACTGGGGACCAGCACAGATTTTATGCAAAATGCTTCAATTCACATATCTCCAGCTCATTATGCTGTGTACAGATGACAGACAGATCACGCAAATCTCTCTGATGTACGCATTACTCTCAGGACACTGTATTCTTCCCTGATGCTTTTAAGATTGCATTAAGGATTATTAAGATAAATAGGAAAATGACAGTATAAGACATGAATTTTAATCTTTTCTGTGAAACACAGATAACTGATCAGTCTTTTGCTCTTTGTCAGGCTTGCTACACAGTTCTAGAATTATTGGCACCCAGGGTAAATATGGGTAAAACGGGTATGAAAAATGTCTTTGTGGGTCGTTAGCTTCATCTCACACTGAAAGTCTAACCTCTAATTGCGAAGTCTAACCTTGATTGACATAAATGTCAATTTATGTTTTTTTTCTAAGAAAAAACAATGATCACAAATATTTTTAAGAAAACCACGTGTCCAAATTATTGGCATCCTGCATTTAGTACTGTGTGATAATATAGCAGCACTCAGTCTTCTGTAGATTGGAGAATACAGAGTAAGGAATCTGGGAAGGTACTGAGTACAGAATATCACAGTTCTCAATCCTCAAGCCTGATTCTGCAGTCACTGGGCCATTTTTGTATTGTATTATTATCCCTCTGTAAGATCATAACATGACCCAGGTATAGCTTCTTATCAGAGACAGCCAGACGCAGTCCCCTCCAAAACTATTGGAACTGCACGGCCAATTCATTTGTTTGTGCTATAGACCAAAAACATTTGGGTTTGAGATTAAAAGATGGGTGTGAGACGAGAGTTTAGGATTTCGGCTTTTATTTCCTGGTATTTGCATCTAGATGTGTTAAACAACATAAAACATAGAACCTTTTGTATCAGACAACCCAATTTTTATGTGTGAGCAAAAGTATAGGAACATATAAGTATTGAAGTAAATTAAAGTTAATAACACTTTATATTTGATTGCATATCCCTTGCTTGCAATAACTGCAACAAGCCTACAACTGATTGACATCACCAAATTGTTGGTTTCTTCTTTCATGATGCTTTTCCAGGCTTTTAATGCAGCCTCTTTCAGTTGTTGTTTTCTCTTCAGAAGATGAAATGCATGCTCAGCTGGGTTAAGGTCTGGTGATTGACTTGGCCAGTCTAAAACCTTCCACTTTTTCCCCCTGATGAAGTCTTTGTTGAGTTTGCAGTGCGTTTTGGATCACTGTCATGATAAAGTTCCTCCTGATTAAGTTGCTGCATTTCTCTCTAAATTGTCAGACAGACTGTTTCTGTAAACTTCTGAATTCATTCTGCTGCTACCATCTTGATTTACATCATCAGTAAAGATTAGTGAGCCTGTTCCAGAAGCAGTCATGCATGGCTTGGGCCATGACACTACCTCCACCATGTTTCACAGATGAGCTTATATGCTTTATGAATTCCAATTTTATATTTCCGATTCTTACTGTCAATGAGCGGTTTGCATCTTGTGGTATGGCCTCTATATTTCGATGTCTTCAAACGATGGTTTGTGATACTTTCACCCTTGCACCATGGAGGTTGTTGGTGATGTCACTGACTGTTGTTTTGGGCTTTTCTTGTTTTCCTTGGCCGACCCCTTCGGTATCTGTTGCTCAGTACCCCAGTGGGTTCTTTCTTTTTCAGGACATTCCAAATTGTTATATTGCCTATTCCCAATGTTTGTGCAATGCCTCTGATTGATTTTCCTTCTTTTCTCAATCAAAATGGCTTGCTTTTCTCCCATAGACAGCTCTCTGATCTTCATGTTGGCTTATCCTTATTAACAAAAAATGTCTTCACAGGTGAAACTGAAGGGTGAAACGAAAAGTGGATATTCAGAGCTATTTATTGTTTAAACAGTCAATATAACAGGACACACCAGGGGAACAAGAAACACCTGTCAGTCACATGCTCCAATATTTTTGCTTGCCTACAAATTGGGTGATCTAAGACTATGTTTTAATGTCGTTTAACACATCTACATATAAATACCAGGAAAGAAAAGCTTAAATTCAAAACTCTCTTCTCATATCCATATTTTGATCTCAAACCCAAATGTCTTCAGTCTATAGCAAAAATAACTTAATTGGCTTTGCCATTCCAATAGTTTTGGAGGGGCTGTATTCATTTAAAATCTTCTGATACTGCATTTATTCCATAATGCTATGTATCCTAACAGCGTTTTCAGAGACTTTTGAGGAAAAACAGCTCCAGGACTTCACCATACTTAACAGTGGGGATTGGGTTCTCTTCTAACCATCCTTCTTTTTAAGAATTTCTGTGGCAATAATTGGACTTTGTTCAAAAATCTATCTTTGATGAGGGTTTAATATTTTCTTAGAATAAAATTACATCATTAAAGGTTAGATCGCTCTCATATTTTCATTGTCGGATTAAGCTAATTATCTACAAAGACATGTTATCGTAAAAAAAAAATTTGCCCACTGT
This sequence comes from Ictalurus punctatus, assembly GCF_001660625.3. Taxonomy (NCBI): domain Eukaryota; kingdom Metazoa; phylum Chordata; class Actinopteri; order Siluriformes; family Ictaluridae; genus Ictalurus; species Ictalurus punctatus. The sequence goes on from NC_030416.2 coordinate 27,194,283, forward strand.
GCCAATAAATCTGTAGCAGACTGTAAGCTTTGATATACAGATTATTACTTTTTTTGGTTTGTTGGTTTTAGCCACTCAGGGATTTATCTATAAGGCTTGATGCTGACATTACCACTCACATTATATGTATTTTTCTTATTCCTAAGTTTGAGAGGATTCTTGATATAAATTATTAATCATTATAAATGATTAATAAAGGATTATTGATTGATATACTAGATGTGTCTCACTCTCAGACACTTCATCATCTGTTTGTTTTTTTTTCTTTTTGAGAATAATTCACAAAGTACATAATTGCACAATTATCATGAGTACATGACTTCAGTCTTTTGTATTAGGATGAAATTCTTCTAGCAGCTGAGATTTATTATCATGCTGTACATCTTATACTACCAGTGAATACAAAACAATTAATGTATACTCATAGTAACGGAGTTCTCAATTGACCCTTTCTATATATTAACAATTTTGTGATACTGTTATGCAATAAGTAGGTCTATTGAATTCTGTTATTATATTTCCATTGATGGTTATGTTCTGCATTTTCAGGATCAGTATAAATTCTGCTATGAAGTGGCACTGGAGTACTTGAATTCAGGCTAAGTTGTCCAGATGCGGCTGTCCCCCTTCCCGTCCCTTGCTGTCCCCGGCCCTTTCTTTCCTCGGATAGAGACTATACCACACATGAATGTTGAAGCGCTGGACTGGAAATTGAGGAGGTGTGCTGCTCGGACCGCTGTGGCTATGATATTGGCTGAATGTGGCCAGGAAATGGTCTTCAGGGTCGAACCAGAGGACCGCACGCTTGCACTGCCCAGCTGAACTGTCCACAGTTGAACCTTGAACTCTAACCCTGTTCCCTCACTTGTCCCTTCTGCTCTCTGTATGTACATTTCAGCGTGAGTTGGACAGGTCACACACTCCCCGCACTCACGTGACACATCTTCTATTCCACGAGCACACTGATGTACTTTACTCCCAAGTTGTCCACGTTTCACCACTGCTTAATATGTTTCGGCAGGTTTTTTTATGTTTTTTTTTTTGTCCCTCTTCTTGCCTGTGACACCTCTGTCTTGCCTTTTTATCCTCGGTGGATGATAGCTGTCATTTCCATTTTTGTGGGGAATGCGATATATGCTAAAGTGGCTGTGTTTATTTTTAATTACAGATTTTTTTTATTTGATTTTTTTTGTTGTGAATTAAATTTGAGGCAGAATGACTTGTAGCTGAAGTTCAAAATGGCATTAAGAGCACGGATCCTAAAGGTTGCATTGACATTATTGTGATTGCTTGTGAAATGTTGTTGTGTTAATTGTTGAAGCGAACCACAAGCAAGCTTAATGTCGTGTCAAAAGATCCAAAGCTTATATTTGTGACCATTTGTTAATACTGTAAATACTTGAAGGTTGACAGATTATTTATTCATTGAAGGGTTTTTTTTGTTTGTTTTTTTGTTTTTCGTTTGTTTTTTTGTTTTGCTTTTGTTTTTTGTTGTTTTGTTTTTTATTTTTATTTTTGTGAAGCACATTGAGTGACAATCATGTTTTTATTTGGTCATTATTATTTTTCTCTTTTGTCAGGCTTGGCATAATAATGGTGACCAGGATGTGATGTTATGTTTTTATTTATCTTATATGGAAAAAAAATTACAAATACATACATATCTATACTGAGCTGTTGGTTCTTTCTACTTTTTATGCCCTAGAGCTGAATATACAATATAGGGTGTCCCAAAAGTCTCCATAAATAGGGGACTATGTACACTAGCACCACGTTGGTTGTGCCTTCGTCAGCGGATGTTCGTGGATGTGCGCTTCTCGGTCGGTCTGTAGCACTTCCAGTCTTTTGAATTTGTTAATAAGTTTGGCAGCAGTATCGTGTGTGATGTGTTTGCCATGTTTCTTGTTAAAGTCCATCACAACCTTGCGACAGATCCAGCCATGAGAATGATTTCAATACGTTCTTCTTTTGTCAGAGGCATTCTTAAAGGATATCTGAAAAAGTATATATAATATAAACCATGTATGAAACACATTTTGCTAAAAAGTATTAATTTCCCCTATGTATGGAGAATTTTGGGACACCTGTAGGTTCAGTGTAGTCTGTAAGTAGTGATACGTTTTGGTTTTCATTCTAATTCCAGCATACTAAATATAAAAATAGTTATAATTTGAGGGTTTTTAGAGATTTACTGGGTGAACCAACTTTTTATATGCATTCCTCACATTTTAGAGGATCATCAGTCCCAGGACAATTGCATTTGTTCATTTTTGAGAGAGTAGAGAAGGCCATCATGAAGCTGGAAACAGACAAAACATGAAGTGTGGGAAAAGATCATCAAGATCTTGGAATAAGAAAATAGTCTAAATACCTTCAATCACGAAAAAAAAAAAAAAAAAAAAGCTGTTGAACTGTCAGGTATGTTTTAAGGAAAGTGTCAAACAACAAAGAGAACCTCATGAACAGAGGGGAAAAGTACATTTAAAAACCTTTAGAGTTAAGTGGACAGATGTACCTGTACCTGACTAATGTAATGAAGAACATGTGCAGATATAAAGGAGCCACTCATGATCCAAAACATCATCAGCATGAGACATTGGCATTGGCAGGTGTGGGTCCCAGTTGATTATATGACTGCAAACAGCCATAAAATGAAACCTATAGAGCTTAAGCTAGCACAAACATCTGAGGTACAACCTTCAAAAGACAAGGGTAGGAATTCATTGAATTCCTAGAGCTTCACTTATGTAAGACATTACCCAAACAAGTCATGACAATACCCAAACATGTTTATTATTTACAAAACATTTACAAAACCTCTACAGTACATGACTGCCATTTATTTGTAAACACACACGAAGTCCAACTTTGGTTCCCAGATTGAGAACAGTGTCGTGTGTGATGTGTTTGCCATGTTTCCTGTTAAAGCCATGAGAATGGTTTCAATACATTCTTCTTTTGTCAAAGGCATTCTTAAAGGTTATCTGAAAAAAAAAAATTATAAAACATTTTGGAAGACATTTAGCTAAAAAGTGTTCTTTTCCCCTATGTATTGAGACTTTTGGGACTCCCTGTACTATATAGTTTTTGGTGGTCTGAAAGTTAAATGTTCAGTTACAGTACATTCCTAGTCTGAACTGAATACAAATACATTATTCAGAAAATGATGTATTCTAAACAGATATAAATACAGATACGAACAGGATTCGCACTGTTAGTTTATGTGAACAATGCCTTTATCATTCATCATTAGTAACTGCCTGGTCAGGGTCACAGTACTTTAAATAGGCTACTAGTTAGAAAATATCTCAAGCAGGTACGAACAAAAATAATAACTGTGAGAGCATGATGTAATAACTGTTCTATCCACACAAAATCCCTCTGATACAGATATAGATATTGGATCACTAAACATTGCAATAATAATTACACCCCAAGTCCAGACTAACAAGCAACAATCGAAGCAACGAGTTATCAGAAGACAACGTGAGACATTTAGTTATATACAGAACAATGTAAAAACCCACACAAACAGTGGAAGGCTCAGCGATACAAAGCACCTAGATAATCTTCAAACTTCAGAGTGGTCAAATAGCCAACAATTTTTAAGCGCATCAAATAATAGTTTCAGGAAATATAGAAATAATACAAAAGATAGTCAGTTAACAAAAAGGACAGTTTGTAACCTAAAGCCTAAATAAATCAAAACCTGTGAAGTAATGCAAATGTCAATTGATACAAGGTAAGTGAAGAGAAAATAAAGGTGATATCTTTCTTTGAACATGGGTAATATCAAGGTTTTAATTTTGCTGATCAGCAGTATGATCTTTTGTACACTGTTTCTAGGAGTTGGTTATTCGAGTGACACTCTAAGGAGGATATACCGTAACTGACCCTGAATAAAAACCTGCCAGAGCTCATTGGTTTATATGGTGAGACATGCTGACCTCCAATCTGCGTTCATTAAGTAAGGAATAAAACACGACAAGGCGGTGTGATGCTGCTCCCAAGGTTCTGAGGTTGATTATTTTCCGTTGTACCATTTTATAAAGCTCTGAAATTGTTTAAAAAGTTTAAAATAAACTTCACCATATTAAGAATTGCACGTTTTTTAAAATCCATTTATGTGAGCATGCACTATACATAAGTCCCTGTCTAAATTGTTACTATAATAATAAGAAAGAATAACGTATTAGAACAAGCACATATTATAAATCCTGCAGATTTGAACAGAGGTGTTGTTTTAAAAAATGAATCAACACCTTCTGACCAATCAGACTCAAGAATTCAATAGTGCTGTAGTATAAGTAAAGTTATTAAACATCACAGCAGGTTTAGCTGAATTATCCAATCCAACATTACAGGTTTATGAATCAGAATGTCTAAGAAGACACTAATGTTTCCAGTATAATGCTTGTATTTCACACTGCATGTTGTACAAAAGCCATTTGAGGACACTGTATGGGAGGACATAACAACGCTGTTGTCAAAGAGGTTGGAGAAAAAGCAATATTTTGAAAATCAGCATGTGATAACTGTTTCCTCATCCAAGCTGAAGGTCTCAAAACCTTCTCAGCTGCTTCCTGTCAGAGGGCATGCTGTGCCACTGCATAATATAAAATGCCAAAACCAACAGGGCAGTTCCTGTTTCATGTCTTAGTGTGAGTGTGTGTGTGTGTGTGTGTGTGTGTGTGTGTGTGTGTGTGCGTGTGTGTGTGTGCGTGTGCGCGTGTGTTTGATTTGCTTTTTCAGACTGTTGAACATGGATGTTAATTTCATATTCCCCCCTGGCAGACTGGTTAAATATAGCACCCAGAAGAGGAATAGTGGATATCATGGTTTTGATATTACAGCTACATTTTTGTGTAGGAATGGATCGGAGAAGCAGTATAACAATTTTTGTGTGTGACAAACAGTATAAAATTGAAATACACTATATGGCCAAAAGTATGTGGACACCCAACCAGCACACTCACAAGTAGGTCTTCCCCAAAGTCTTACCACAAAGTAGGAATCACACAATTTTACAATTTGTATTTGTATGCTGTCACATTACGATTTCCCTTAAATGGAAATAAGAATGACAGTTTATTATTATTATTATTATTATTATTATTATTATTATTATTATTATTATTATTATTATTATTATAACAGATTATTCCAGTATGAATCACTAAAGCTCCTGTCAGCATGTTTTTGTGGGTGGGAGGAAACCACAGAATCCTACTGCACTCTTATATAAACACTACAATTCAAACATCTGATCTAAAAAGAGATTAAATGCAATTTTCCTGTATTCAAATCATTACAATATCCTTTTAACTAAAATAAACATGAAATTATGCAACTACCTACATATCCTTGCATAGATCATTGTCTAGATAGAGCTGTTTTCCATGGAGACTTTACAGTACATTTGGTCTACTCTCACGCTTTCACAATTTACAGTGTTCTAGATCAAGCAGTGTTTCCCTTATGCATTCATTCATTCATTCATTCATATTCAGTAGCTGCTTTCTCTTGGTCAGGATCACAGTTCATTCATACTTAGGCACAGTTTAGTCCAGTCCACCTACTTCCATGTTTTAATGGATTAAGCTGAGTTTAGGATCAAGCTGGAAACTCTGGATCTGTGAGATGGTAACGCTACCTGCACACTGTGAATATCTGCAGCACCTCTGGACGGCACATTCCTATTTTAACACACAATTTCTATTGTAATACATCCATTATAACATCACAGAATGCTTGATAGGGCAGCATTTTAGGAGCATTGTCACTGGCTGAGATAAATTGCCAATAGGTGTGAATGTGTGTGTTCATGGTGCCCTGCTTCCCCTCCAGGGTTTATTCCTGCCTCACACCCAGTGTTCTGGGGATAGGCTCCAGATCCACAGCAATTTTGACCATGATAAAGAGAACGTGAGAAAGGTTTGATCATTAGATTCAGGAAAGCCCTGACATGCACAGTGCAGGATAACTGAAGAACCAAGACTGTGAACACAGACATTAACTTGTAATAAGACTGTTGGCTTGGCCTCGTGCCATCACTAGAGGGAGGCAGAGAGATGCCAAAGTCATTGTTAGACCAGCTTCTGGCACCTTCTTAATCATAATCAGTGGCGATTGGTGCCACCTGTGCCTGGGTCTGCTTAAGGAGAGCTCTCCATTCACCCAGTGTTTAGTCTCGAAATAAGCTTGTGTTTGGTGGTGCAAGTCTGGCAATAGTTTCCCTGGTTCCACAGATGGCAGAGCGAGAGAGAGAGAGCGAGAGAGAGAGAGCGAGAGAGAGAGAGCGAGAGAGAGAGAGCGAGCGAGAGAGAGAGAGAGAGAGAGAGAGAGAGAGAGAGAGAGAGAGAGAGAGAGAGAGAGAGAGAGAGAGTTTTTATATATGTGTATGTATAGATATTAATTTTGAAGGCAGCTTTACATGTGACTTTTGCACAGTACTGTATATATGTGTATGTATACACATAACATGACTGTGGCATGAATGGATGAAACAAATAGGGTTTTGTGAATTCCTTCTGCAAAATTTTAGTGATCTGAAGTGATTCAATATTATGGGACAGCCTGAGAGCATTTTATTTCTGGTGCTTCCATTCACAGGATTTTATATGGCCAAAGGTTTGTGGACACCTGACCATCACACCCATATGTACTTTGAACATCCCAGTTCAGATTTAGTCTGACTTCTTGTCACGCTTCTGGGAAGGCTTTCAACTAGATTTTGGAGCATGGTTGTGGAGATTTGTATCCATCAGCCACAAGAGCATGGCTCTCTGTGGTAGGTGATTCTCAGTCTGATCAACAGAGGGAGACAAACACAAAGATAAATTATATGGGCCAGTCATTTAAAAAATAATGACCTTGTTTCTTGACCCAAATAACTAGGTTATAATTATTTCTACAGAGTTCAGAGATATGTATTTGAAGCAATATGTACAGAAATCAGCTACAATCTCTGATTATGTATTCCATAAAATATGCTCCTAATAATTCACTCTATAATGTAGGCCTGTATGTACTGTATGTAAAATTCCCACCACACCAGCAGTAATCATTGTAAATCACTTGAAATATACATGTGGAAATTTTACTCGTGTAGCTTTTTGTTGTTTGAAGAGTTGATTAAAGTCTTTGTGATGCTAAATTGTAGATGTGTAAATTTTATGCAAAGGAGTAATAACATTTCACTCTTGAAATTAGTTGACCTTGTTTATTAATTTTACTAAATGTATTCTGCTTCGGAAGTGTGCACGGTGGCTTAACGGTTAGCATATTCACCTCAAACTGCCAGGGTTGGGGGTTCGATTCCTTCCCCACAAGCTATTTGCATGTTCTCCCTGTGCTGTGGGGGTTTCTACTGGGTACTCCGGTTTCCTCCCCCAGTCCAAAGTAGACTGATTGACATGTCATAGTGTATGAATGGTTGTGTGAATGTGTATGTGATTGTGCCCTGTGATGGATTGGCACCTGGTCCAGCGTGTACCTTATGCCCTATACTCCCTGGGATAGGCTCCAGGTTCCCTGTGACGCTGAAGGATAAACAGTATAGAAGATGGATGGATATTCTCCTTTGGTTTGCAATAAACAGGAGCAAACTGTCAACCATCCAATGGACAGATTAAATTATGAGGACTATGGTGCAATCAAAACATCTGGTGTTAGAGCAAAAATCTACAATTTGATATCCATATTCTAATAGGAACAATAGGATTATTTTTGATTATCAGCTGCAGACAAAGTACATTTTAAAAAGGAAAAATAAATAAATAAATAGGCCTATAATGCAGAAATATTTATTTGTCAGATTTATACAGAGTTCAAATTATACAGTACTTATACAGGGATGCTAGACATACAGTATAGTGCAATGCAGAAAGTTACACTATATGGCCAAAAGTAAGTAGACACCCGACAATCACACCCATATGTGCTTTTTGAACACCCCACTCCAGATTTTGTTCCCCTGTTGTAATAACTCCCAGTCTCCTGAGAAGACTTTCTACTAAATTTTGACATGTGGCTGTGGGGATTTGTGCTCATTATAGTCACAAGAAGACTAGTGAGGTCAAGCAGTGATGTTGGGAGAGGAGGCCCTTGGGTTCACTCAGTGTTCCAGTTCATCACAAAGGTGTTCATGGGGTGGCGGTCAAGGGTCTGTGTGAAGGCTATTTGAGTTCTTCTACTACAGCGTTGGCAGACCATGTCTTCATGGAGCTTGCTTTGTGCACAGGGGCACTGCCATGCTGTAACTAGTTTGGGCCTCTTAGTTCAAATGAAGGGACATTGTAATGCTACAGCATACAAAGATAACCTATAATATTGTGTGCTTGCAACTTTGTGGGAACACTCTGGGGAAGAACCACATATGAGTATGATGGTCAGGTGTGCACATACTTTTGGCCATATAGTGTATTTTCAGGACTTATAATCTGCCACATAACCCACAGTAATGGACTGTAGTGTAGGTCTAAAGTTTTTAAGTAAAGTCTTAATGTAAAGAAAATGTACAGCCAGATTACTTCTTTTAACCTGATTTGTAAATAAGCTACAAACAATACGTTCAATCATTAAGTCTCCTCACATTCATTTTTCTAGTTCCCACATTCACATTCCTCATTATTAAACCCAGATGAGGGGTCTTTGTCTCCTCAGGTGTAATTCACATCACTATTCACATCATAATTCACACCACCTCGCATACAGCCTTTCCAACACTAACAGTGTCTTACAAAAGTTAAATGACTATATTGTTTTGTATGAATGAGTGATCAGGATAGTTTTTCACATCATTTTGTAGCAAAAACTCTAGGCTACAGATCCAGTTCTCAAAAGTCGTATAAACAAATGTTTAGTATGTGTTATATGACCTTATTTTAGTGACTTTTTTTTTTCTTCAAAAATACAAACATGTACAGACATGCTGCTCACATATTATTGTAGTCTTGTTTGTGCCAAATACAGTGTAATCAGAGTTTAGCCATTAATATGTTTATAAGCAACTGCAAAAAGGCATTTAAAAACTTCTCCAGAGTGCCAAAACACCCTCGGATCCCAGAGGGTTAAACTGATTATGGTAAGTAATTTATTCAGTTTGAGAAGCATTAAGTGGCAACGTGTGTGTGTGTGTGTGTGTGTGTATACATATGTATGTATATATGTATATATTTAAAGGGAAAGACTGGCCTCCAATCCCAGACATATTCCCACCTCGCACACGTAAATGACTGTAGAATCTGGGAAAATATATCAATGTTAGGAAATATCCGATAGATGGCACCAGAGACCAGTTTAAATTTTAATTTATATCTAAAAAGTAATATATATTAAATGATTGGTTTGCTATACTGTATACTGCAACGTTATTAAATGTAGTCCTTGATGTTATTTTGTTTGTATTTCCTCAGTTGTAAGTCGCTTTGGATAAAAGCGTCTGCTAAATGAATAAATGTAAATGTTATTTTGGCGGTACAATATACTCACGAAATAAACACAATAATTCTCTAAACAACTGAATGACAAAAATGATTGTAAATTGAAAACAACACTTGTTCAATCCTCTACAATGCCAGTCTGTAGTCTGTACAGTCAAGGGTTAACACGACTGAACTCAATGACCCTCATTCTGCACAGTCAGTTTTAGTGCGATGTTTGCCCATTTTAATGTTCACTATAGAATCAAATGTGTTTTTTTTTTATTAAATAAATGAATAAATAAATTTAAAAAGAGAGTGAGAAATACTCAATATCCTAGCCTAATCAACAAAAATAAATAAATAAAACAAGTTACTCGCGGTGTACATTTATTGATGTAGGGACTACTGTAGTGTATCAATGACAACTCTGAGTAGCCAATGAATTTTGTCGTTTATGGAAACGAGAAGAGGGCCTGGTCCAGTCATATTGCGAGGGAAGCAGAAAGTCCCGCCTCTCAGGGCTCACGAGACCAATCAGATAGCGGCATTCCTGAATAATTCACACCGGATTGCTTTGGGCAGTGACGCAGAGAAGGATACAGATGCTCGACTACTTTTCTGTTAAATTGTTAGAAATTCGCACAGTTTGGACGAACCGCCCGTTTTTTTCTTTACCGTTAGGTTTCGCATTGACGTGTCAGCTCGAGTAAATGTGAAAGGGTGTGCTCGTCAAGCGAAAGCGCTTCTTTATGTCGATATTGGTGTGGTGTCGCTGATTAAGGAAAATAAAGATGCCGCAGCCCAAATCTCGAAAAATCGCCGTGCTGGGTTACAGATCCGTGGGTAAGTGGAGCCGAGCCCGCTGTCGTGAGTCGGGTGTCCGGGGCCTGACTGTGGCTGGATGTATGGACGGATGGAAGGATGGGTAACCTGGCTAATTGTCCGTTATGTTTTGCTAACGTCGGCTTACGCACGACTTAATCATGTCTGCTGTGTGTGTGTGTGCGTGCGCGCGTGTGTGTGCGTGTGTGTGTGCGTGTGTGTGTGTCATTGATTCAGTGTGGAAGAGTTGAATTGAATGGCTCTCGTGACACACTCCCCCAGACAGAGCTAGCTAATAACCAGATACATAAAAAAAATAATAATGAATTTATATATATATATATATATATATATATATATATATATATATATATATATATATAAGGACTCGAAATTATTTTTTGTTGTAAATGTTATAGGTAAAATTATGGCTAGTTTTGCGTGCGCGCATGCGCGTGAAGAAATTCCTCAAATAACTCGAAGGGATGCAATAATGCTCATGACCTTGCATGGAAATGTATTTTATTTATTTTCTTTTTGTATGTACCTGTTTTTATTTGGGCTTTACACTGACCTGGGTAGCTCCTGGCAGTCATAAAGTGTAATTAACCCTAACAAAACAGAATATATTCTTTCAAACCCTATAAAAATGACGTGAATGAACGTTCATTCATCATTCCTGCAGAAGGCATCAGTGAAAGTAAAAAGGTGTTATTTATTTATAGTTTAGTTTTTATTCCGCTAATGCATGAGATTTGCGCAGAGAGTGTGTAGCGTTTTCAGGGGTTGAGTAGATATGCTATAATACGTGCTTTAAAAGGCGCGAGAAGTCTCCGGATGACATCATGGCTCATTTGCATATTCATTGAATTGTCGTGGTCATTTGCGTATCAAAGCATTTTCTGAAAACATTTCGAGCAGAGTGGAGTTTATTATTATTATTATTATTATTATTATTATTATTTATCAGAATTGACAGTAATAGTTTTAAAGAAATGTGTCATGGCTGTGTTTGAATTTGGTCATGATGTTGTATGTGTTTACATAGTTTAAATTATAATCCAATAAAATGTCTAACAAGAAGCCAAACAAGCAAGCAATGTTTTCCTGACATTAGCATTTGGTTGTACATTGGTTGTTTTTGGGAGCCATTTCATAACCTTCTGTTTTGGTTAACAAAGGAATGTTCTGGGAGCTTTTATGCAAATCATTAACGTGTTCAACGTTGCTTTTTTTAAGTATTTGTTTTGTAACCTTGCCTTAACGTTTTTATAGTCTCGCAACAGGAAGTTTGCCAAAATGAACAGCGTTAACTTCGATAATCAAAATACATCAAAACGTTACCAAAGGAGAACCAAATGCTGACATTATAGAAACGTTCTGTTTGTTGGGACACACAAATAAAGCACTGATAGTTAGTTGGTAAATAACCATGAAGGAAATAGTTATTGAAATTGAAAAACATGATTTTATTTCTTGTACAACCTCAATTCCAAAAAAGTTGGGACACTGTTAAATGTAAATAAAAACAGAATGCAGTAATTTGCAAATCTCACAAACCCATGTTATTTACAGTAGAACATAGAAAACATATCAGATGTTTAAACTGAGGAAATATACCACTTTAAGGGGGGACAACAAGGTAATTTTGAATTTGATGGCCGCAGCACGTCTCAAAAAAGTTGGGACGGGTCAACAAAAGGCTGGAAAACTAAGTGTTACTAAAAAGAAACAGCTGGAGGAACATTTTGCAACTAGTTAAGTTACTTGGCAATAGCTCAGTAACATGATTGGGTATAAAAAGAGTATCTTGGAGAGGCAGAATCTTTCAGAAGTAAACATGGGCAGATGGTCACCAGTCAACAATCCACAAAAAACTGCATCTACAATTTGAGTAGATAAATAAAACACTTGCAAATAAAGCAGTTTCCATCCCATTTTTCCAATATGAAAAATGACTTGTGCTTCAAAGCACGCTGATGAAATGCTATCACAAACCTCATGTTCTCTTGCGAGGCGGATACCTGATATTTGGGAATGGAATCATATGAGACAGTTCTGAGAGGTAATTATACCAAATCATTTCAATGAAAGACTTTGGGTCAGGCATTTGAGGATGACTGACAGCAACATTTGAGATTGGTCCTCTGGTTAGTCCAGTTATGCCGATCTACTGTGCCCCAGTTCCGACAGAAAAAAAAAGTATTTATGAGCCAATTATCCAATCACATGATTTGTTGAGGCAAAGTCACATGACTTTTTTTATGCACATCAAGGAATTTAATAGGTATTTACTGTGTTTGTCATAGTTTATGTTCAAATAAAGCATTACCCACTTCAGTTTAATGGATAAGTTTTTTTTTTTTAATGTGCATTTTGGAGATTTTATTTGCATCTGATGATTCCATCCATCATTTTTTTTTAATGCGACATCCCAGAATTCACATAAGAATGTGTGGATGGAAACATGGCTTATGAGGAGTTTCACATGTTCTCCACATCTTTGGATGGATCGTCATAAACATGCAAGTAGGAGGGTTAGCTATGCTCGATTGCCCTAGGTGTAAATGAGTTGCGATGGTGATGGACTGGCATACTTTCCAGGGTGAATTCTTCTGCTGTATCACAGTGTTATGGAATAGGCTCTGGGAATGAATCCATGAACGAATTAATGAAAGAGCAAAGAATTGTCCACTATAATAAATATATGATTGGGGATCAGTCATTGGGAACGTAGGTTCGCATTTTCATCTATACTGCCACTTTTATGACAAGCTCCTTGTTTTGTATGAGCGACTGACACATTGTGATTCTTACTGTGGTTAGTTGGCTGGCTAACTTTTCTCCCAATCTGAAGGCTTTCAAAGGAGAGACAGTTGAGGAGGCAGTGGGAAATAGCCGTAATAAGAAGGGAAGGTTTTTCTGCAAGTGAGTTCCCCTTGCTGTGCAGTGAGCACTTCAAGACAGAGGGCTTTGACAGGACAGGTCAGACTGCCAGGATTAGAGATGGAGCCAAACTATCTGCCTACAGTTTCCCAAGTCATCTTCAAACAATAGGTGTATCGCTAGGCTATAATGATTTAATAGCTTGTCATCAAATTGTGGCTCGTTATTATTTATTATTTTGTTAGCTATTGCAAATTATTATTATTAGCTATTTTTATTATTATTGTTATTATTATTATTATTATTATTATTATTATTATTATTATCATCATCAAATAAATTTTTTACCGGATCCATAAATGATTATTTTATAATTATCTTTGTCTGTTTTGGAGTATATCTGTATCCTTTTATTGCTAATAAAATATAGAAAGCTGACTGACTGCCAGTGTGTATTTGATTTGTACTTGCCAATTTTGTTCCATTTTGGTACAATGATGGTCAATTATTAGTACTTAAAGATGCACGGATCAATATGGCGAACGGGTTGACATATCGCAGCAATAGGCCAATGCGGTGTCTATGTTTTGAACCCCCAACCCCAGAGTTGCGAGGCAAGTGTGCTGTCATGTTTAAAATACCACAAAACTGTGACATTGTAGTGTGCAGTAAAAAAAATTAAGGCATGTAGCTTTTGGTCAAGAAATGCTAACCTTATGTTAGTTCCAGCAATTGTTTTAGTTGCTGGTAAACCAGTTGAAGCCAGGTTTGGTGTCTGTGCCTGAGTAGATGCTCTATATGGGGAAAAGTTTGTGGTCACCTGACAATCACACCCATATGTGGTTCTTCCCCCAATTGTTGCGACAAATTTTGAAATACACAATTGTATAGAATGTCTTTGTGTGGTGTAGCTTTATAGTTTCACTTTGCCAATGCCCCTGTGCGAAAAGCGAAGTCCATGAACTTTTTTATTAGAAAGGTTGGAGTGGAAGAACTCGTGTAGCCTGTACAGAACCCTGACCTCAACCCCACTGAACACCCTTAGGATGAACTGGAATGCTCACTGCAGCCCAGGCTTCCTTGCTGTGTATTAGTGCCTGATCTCACTAATGCTCTTTTGGCTGAATGAGTCCAAATCCCCTTAGCCACACTCCAAAATCTAGTTGAAAACCTTCCCAGAAGAGTGGAGGTTATTATAATAGCAACGGGGACTAAATCTGGAATGGGATGTTAAACAAGCACATATGAATGTGATGGTCAGGTGTCCACAAACTTGGCCATATAGCGAAGTGTCACGGTATCTGGCCCCACCCCAAATCGGGATCAGTTTTGGCCGCTCTTTCTTAATAATAACCTGTGATTGGTATCGGTGTCATGGAGTGTTTGCTAAATTGGTTACCAGCATGATCCTTACCGGAAGATAGCCTAGACTAAAATATAGACAATATAAGATTATAAGGTAGAGGGGAAAAAAAAAGATGTTTCATGAACTTAGAGCTGCAACAATTAATCGATGAAATCTCATTAACGATTAGTTGGTCTGTACGAGGTATGTTTATTCATGATGTTACTTCTATGCATCGGAGAGTAAATATTAAAGTTGTGTCCCAAATGATGTACTATCCACTTACACTATGCACTATATACTCAACCGTCTACTGTACAAGTAAGATCTGTAATGTCTAATTAAAATGGTATGATCTAAGTAAACAAGTAAAATAATATAGTTGCAATCAAAATTATTCAACCCCCATTGCAAATCAGATTTATTGTTAAAATGTACAGACTTTCAGCTGTTTGCAATGAACAACTCAAACAAAAGCAACTGAAATAGTTCAACACAATGAATGCTTCAAGTGGTTTCCCCAAATTCAAGTGAAAATGCAACTTATAATGACTTCTCCAGTCTCAAAATTATTCAATCCCTTCATGGCAAGCAACTTTAGCTCTTAGAAGAGCACCCTTTTGCTGTTATGACCTGCTGCAACCGCCTTCTTCAAATCTCACGAGATTTTCTATGGGGTTCAAATCACGTGACTGTGATGGCCCTGTAGAATCTTCCAGGACTTCTTCTGCAGCCAAGTGGAATTTGAGGTATGCTTGGGATCATTGTCCTGTTGGAAGGTCCAAAGATGACCAAGCTTCCGCTTCCTCACAGACAGCATGACATTTTATCATAGGATTTTCTGACACTTCAGTGAATCCACCTTGCCTTTTACATGCTGCAGGTTTCCAGTGCCAGAGGATGCAAAGCAGCCCCAGAGCATCACGAAGCCACCACCATGCTTGACTGTGGACAGAGAGCTCTTTCTTCATTCTTCTTTCTCCAGACATACCACTGATTTCATAGTGCTGAAAAGTTACAGTTTTGTTTCATCGCTCCACAGAACAGAATCCCAAAACTTCTGTGGCTCATTTATATGATTTTGAGCCGACTTTTCTTGTGCTTTTGGGTCAGTAGTGGTGCATGTCTTGGAATTCTGGCGTGGAAACCTTCTGCATTTAGTACGTACCTTACTGTGCTCACTGAAACCTCAGTGCCTGTTGCCACCAAGTCTTGCTGCAGGTCTTTTGCAGTCACTCGAGGGGTTTTCACAACCTGCCTTCTCATAAATCTGGTTACAGCCGTTGATATCTTACTTTTTATGCTCCGTCCAGGTATTTAATTTATTAAATAAGCCAGTTCCGGTATTTCATACATTTTCTGTCCTTAGCCAGTTCAGGTATTTCATGTGTTCAAGGTCAGGTACACCTGGTGCGACTAAGGAAGCCCTTGTTTAATTGCATCAGGTGTGCTTGAGACAACACCTGTTTTGCAGATTGGTGCTGTTATGAGGGATTCTCTTCTGGGGGTTGAATTGTTTTGAGACTGGAGAAGTCATTATAAGTTCCATTTCAGTTGAATTTGGGGAAACCACTTGAAGCATTCATTGTGTTGAACTATTTCAATTGCTTTTGTTTGAATTGTTCATTTCAAATAGCTGAAAGTCTGTACATTTTAACAATAAATCTGATTTGCAATGGGGGTCGAATAATTTTGATTGCAACACTGTCTAAAGGCAGTGAGTAACAGAATTTAGCCACAACTACATCTGGAAGGTTTTCCCAGACCACACTTACAGAATCATGACTGGATCAGTAAAGCACTTTCATGCCAATAGGTCTTTTGTTCATTTTACCCAGCCTGTCCTTGTTACCTCCTGCTTCAGTGATCAGAGTTGTCAGTATGTATGAATGTATTAATTCACAAAGCACATGCTGTTTAATATAGGACCACCCTGGACTTCTAGATTTTCTCATTTCCATTTATTCTTCTAAATGAATCATCTTGTGGCATGGTAATGCAGACTGCTGTCAGGTCTCTTTTCAGGAATTTCATCAGCACAGGTTTGTCCCAGTCACTTCAGTGTATAGAAATTCAGACAAGCTGAATTTGTTTCAGGAGTCTCCACATCGATAGCTCCATGTGTGTTTGCTTTATTGTGTGTTCTTTTGTGTAATCTCGCTCCCACATCTGCTCTTTTTCCTGCACTGAGCAGTCAAGAGCGCTGTGATCCTCCCTACCCACTCTGTCGCTGTGCCTATTTATAGCTGGAACCTTGCTTTAATTTCCATGCGTCTTCGTTAAAACCGAGAGGGTTCAGAAAAGCTGCAGCACACATCTATTTTCCCTGATTACGTTGTGTAAAGCTGTCTTGTGCAACCTTTGTCTAAGAAGGCATTATGTAAATTAAGTTACAGTAGTATCATTAAAAAAAAAAAATTGTAGCACGTGATTCAGACTTTCTATTAAAGGACCAGTGTGTAATTTCGACCTGACAAGTGAATTGCAATGGGAGAAAATGTTACAATTCTATTTCCTTTACCTGTTAAACTTCTTTTAGTCAAACATATGACAGATGATTTGAAGAAAAAGGGGCGGGGCTGAGCATCTCTCCTCTAACTGGGAGGTGCGGTGGGGGGTCTGGGGGTCCTCTGGCCCAAAAAATTAAAACAAACCTGAAATCAAGAGACTAGTGAGATCATGGCAGTATTGCAAATAACAATTCTGAGGTATGCTTTGAATTTCTGATTAGCTAGAACCTTTAAATGGTAAATGGTCTGCACTTATATAGTGCCTTTTAACCTTAGCGGTTCTATAAAACGATTTACACTGGTTCTCATTCACCCATTCTTTCTCTCACACACACACACACACACACACACACACATCAATAGCAGCAGAGATGCAATGCAAGGTGCTAGCCTGCCATTGGAGGCAACTTAGGGTTCAGTGTCTTGCCCGAAGACACTATAGCATGTGGAGGCATGTGGGCCAGGAATCAAACCGCCAACCCTACGATTAGTGGACAACCCACTCTACCACAGCTGCAGCTATGCTCTAAACCTTTAGTCTAGAGGACTTTAATGTTAAGATATTACCTCTAAAAATCTGTACGTTCCAGATATACAATTCTTTTTAAATACTTACCAATATTCATATTTTCCTTAAAATCAGAATCAGTTTTCTTTGGAGATGAAAGAAAGGCTTTATTATGATTATCATTTCATCCACATTCGTTCTTTGTTTTTCAGGGCGATCTTGCCTCTCTACCGTTCTGAGTCAGTATATTATTTAAATGTATCGTGACACCATTGCTCCATTCTGTTTGAATTCTCTTTAAAGCCTATAGCACAAGCTATCTGGTGTTTGATCATGGTTATATAATCTGCTAATCGATTCCATTCAGACGCAGTGTGAAAATTGGCTTCATCTCTCACCGAGCTGCGTGTTCCTGTGCGAGTAGTCACGTCGTCTTTTGGGCTTTTCCGTCTGAATGAGGGCTCGCATTTTACACATGCCGGCGGGATCGAGCAGTTGTTATAGCAACAGGCTGTGGTACATGGCTGCCCACACGCTCCGACATCTCGTACTGCTGCTGCTGATACTCCAGCTCTACACGTCTCTACTACACGCCACAAAAATTGCTCTGAAAACACAGATTGCCCTTGTTCGTTTCTGTGCTACAATCAGGACTCCTGAACTCAAAAATCAAATGTTTTAAACGGTCGACTCATCCTGAATGACTGATTCTGATTATATAGGGTTTATATAGCGTTTGCTATGACAGCGTTCAACTGACATTTCTGTTTAAAACTACGATGCATGACCGATATGTTGGCAAATTGCTTTGGTATAAGAGGAATAAAGCACTTTGGGAAGTGTTGTTATTGAGGTATTGAACTACAGCAGTACCTCTGCTTCACGTCAGGCTCCATCACACCGCCTCATCATTGATTATTTTCCTATAACAGCATGTCCCCATTATGTTTTATTCCTTACATGTTGAATAATTAGGGCTGCACAATTAATCAAATATCGATCGTGATTACGATTTTGACTGCCCACGATTACATGAACACGATCGACTGTGATATTGACGTTTAAAGTTCATCCTCCGCTAATAGAAAACTCCACTACAGATCAAATCCAGCACTACCTAAACTTAAAGCCAATCACCATAGAGTGGTGCAGGGGTGACATCATTTTGTAATGCCAAAACCCGAAACGGCGTGAGCATTTTAGTGCTCGAGCTGCCAGTTTTGCTGCGAGCTCCAGCGCTTTGCGCGAGGAGAAATCATGACACTAGATTAAACGTCATCTCACCAAACAGGAAAACACTGCAGATAAACTCTGGGCTCTGCAGTGCGACCATTTCACTCACATTTGCGACTGAAAAGTATTTTGTGCGACTGTGAATAAATATTTATTCGCATCGGTGCGAGTGACCTGTTCAGAGTTGTATCATACAATCGGAATAAAAATTCCAGGAAGTCTAAAATGCATCTACACCGAGCAACAGTTACTTTCACATTGCTTTTCATCTCCTCAGTCAACCGAACAAGTGTATAAATACTGCAAAGAAGCCATAATGATGACGAGTAACTCTGTACATCATCTGCTTCTCAACTTCCCGATCTCACAACCGCCATCTTTTATTGATCCCGCAACATGACCTGCACCTTCGACCTGCTCGTGTAGAGCTTCTACACCAACTCAGCGCATTTACTTCATTTAAACTCACGGGTGCCAGATATCACTAGAAAAGTAAACTCCAGTTTCCATGTTTAGATTTAATCCCCGAAAAACGCTTTGCATTTGACGGGTAAATGAACTCACCCAGTCACATCCTATATGAGATTATTCAGATATATACACAATATACGCAGAGCAGTTCGAGAACTGACTCCAACCCAGAACCATGACAGTGGAAATAATAGTGTAGCTTTAAATACATTTAAGAGGAACAGACTTCAAAGACTGAACATTGATGTTTATTGTATTTGTTTACAAGGTGGAACAGGTTAACGGTTGTTTTTTATACAGCCTGTAAAATTAAATGAAAATATTACATTTAGTTTATCAGAAGGTTAAATTAATGCCTCATGGCTCACACTATGTTCCTAAATTCTGTAATAATTGACAAGCTCAAGTTTTCTCATGCCCTTTTTGCAATAATCCAAAAGTCTATGTGAAAATCCTATTGGGTTTTTGTCGAGGGAACCGGTGTGATGCTAACTTCCGGGTTTCAGTACAAAATGAAGTCATCCCTGCACCTCTGCATTGGGTGATTTGGCTGCGTCTCTCCTCCTGTAAACACTGTTATTGCCTTTTCTGCATACGCCTGAATTGTTTTCATTTTGTTTCATATTATTATATTTGATCACATATTTTCATTTGGTTGATGGCATTTTTATTTTTACTTATCCTATATTTTGGGTACAAGTTTATTTATAATTTGCTTTTGAGATGATGCACTTTAAGGACCAGTCTAATTTGATGCAAAGATTTATACATTAGCAGGAATGTAGCAAAACATGGAGGTGAAAGCAGCGGTCTGTTTATTTAAATGTGAAAGTACAATAAAAATATGTTGTCCCCAAAAATCAATTAATAATCGTGATAAATAATCGAGATCTCAATATTGATAAAAAATAATCAGGATTATCATTTTGGCCATAATCGTGCAGCCCTATGAATAATACTTTTAAATACACTTTCCTGGATTTGAAAGACAGAAAAATATAAGGTGAAGTGCTGCTTTTGGCCTGTTAACGCCATGTTGAGACTATGTGCAAAAATTACTGGGGAGTAATAAGAAGTGGGTCGTTAATGCTGATGTCTCTGAGCAATGCTTGACATTTTATATGGGATACTCGAGCTGTAAATAGTTCCTCTCTAGGTCATGTGTGAATACAGTGTACTGTCATGGATGTATGTGGTTAATATGATGGACTATTTGTGATTATTAAGTGATAGTGGATCATTTTCATATTTCTGTTGATTTTATTTACTTGTTGTTTTTTTTTATTGCAGGGAAGTCCTCTTTGACAATACAGTTTGTTGAAGGCCAGTTTGTGGACTCGTACGACCCGACTATAGAAAACAGTAAGTGCATTTCAGTTATTCTAGCAGACTGAGATGGAGGCAGAGGACTGAGAGAGAGGCCCTATCAAATAACTGCTCTCTGCTTCATTTTGTGTGTGTGTGCGCGCGCGCGCACATGCTATTAGTAGAGTTAGACGAATAGACCTCATTTCTCTCCTTCAGCTGTATGTTGTGATTGTGGATTGTGTGTGAGTCTGTACAGGGGCTTTGGAGAGGCACCAGGTAGGTGTCTGTTCTCCGTTCCTCAGCGAAGGCTGCAGCATGGATGCGATGGCAGCTGTGTGACATTCAGCTCTGTCAGAATCAGCACTTCTACTCCTCGTTAGGGAGCAGAGAGGACGCTTACATAGCCAGCTATTTGCACGCAGTTCAGCAGCAGTACAACGAGAGCCTGCCAAAGCACTAGTCAATGCTGACACCTCCATTTTTAAGAGGCACTTCGTATCTACATATGCCACAGGCGTCGTCTTTTTACTGACATTTTCATCCAGCATAGAAGAACTGTAATATACCAGACAGTGAAACCGAGAGCCTCCAGCTTGTTGTGTTGAGACTTGATACGAGTAGTGCAGTTTCTGTAGGCTTCCTCCAAAAGGAAAAAAAAAGTGAGTGCTAACATCAGGCCATATTTAGCCATTGATTTTATTTACTTTCAAAAAAAATAAAACATTTTTATAACCACTCGGTGCAATCCTTTGCAGTCTCCTGAGACGTGCTGTAAGTAAATCTTATAAATCTCTATCAGGGACTTTTTTGTTCTGACTTTCTCACATACTGAAATAATGATTGGATCTGTAGTGGAGTTGACGCATTTGTCACTTATCTGCTTTACTTATGTATTTTATTTTATTTTTTACTGTTAATGTCATGCTAACTGACTCATTATGGATATGATATGTCAGTACAGGACACAAACTGTCTTCAGACTAATGCTTAGTGCCAGAAACTCTCACATGGTGGTGTCGGTTACTAAGAGGATGTCGGTATCGGATCAGTATCGAGTGTTGGCCAATACTCAGAGCCTTGGTATCTTAAACAAAAATGGAAAAAACGCACACCGTTTGGGCTTGGAGACCATGTACTCGGTATAGATTTGTGGAAAAGCAACCCTTGATTCAGAGTTTTTGATCCCAGCTTTGTGATCTGTATCTCTCTGGGATTTTTGATGTATGTAGAATGTACGCTGTAGTGTGGAGCGTATCTCTGTAGTATGATTGATCTCTGTGTGTTAGTGAAGTGTGCAGGCTGCAGGTAGTGTAGCAGGGTTCAGCTCGGAGAGTCTCTGAAGCACAGAGGACACGAAGATCTCTGCTACAAACTGTGTCACACACGTACAGCTTAATGAAACCCGGGCTTTTGTCTCTGGAGTATGAACATCAGATTTCTTCAGGTTGTGTAGTGTGTGTGTGTGTGTGTGGTGGTTCAAATCTAGTGTGTTTTGCAGTCGTATGAACTACTCTTCCATTTCCACAAAATCGACCTCTGTTGAAACTACCTTGTGAGTTGCTTTTTAAGGAAACGGGACAAAGCTGGGAGTGGAGCTTATTTCTAGGCCAGAAATTTAAACGAGCCTGAAATGAAATTAAAGAAACTAGCTAGATTCATTGCACTGCAGTATTACTAATTACAGCTGAAATGTGTGATTTAGGAGAAGTCTAGGAAATTGCTACACT
Organism: Ictalurus punctatus; assembly: GCF_001660625.3. Classification (NCBI taxonomy): domain Eukaryota; kingdom Metazoa; phylum Chordata; class Actinopteri; order Siluriformes; family Ictaluridae; genus Ictalurus; species Ictalurus punctatus. The sequence continues at coordinate 27,216,518 of NC_030416.2, forward strand.
TTTAAAACATTGCAAACCGCACCTTGTTAATGTTTTCATTTTTTTCATTCCCAGTCCTGTAAAAGACCATTCACACATAAGATACCAAGAAAGATCAAGTTTAGTACCACCCCCTGCCCCAAATAAACTATTGATTATTTTCCATGTTCAAACATAAATGACTCAAATGTCCAGATAATTATCCAGATTATCTGCACTAGGTGTGGTGGTGGAGTGGCTGAAATGACTCCAGCATACAAAAGGCACTTATGTAATTTTACAAGGCTAGATATAAAAGATTCCTTATCCAACAACGTCTCACAAGACGCCCATGAAGATCCTTCTGTCAAATGGGCAATCTTTGGTATGTCTTTAAACATTGTCCATTAGAAACAGTCTCTTTTAAACACCTCTACATTTATGGCATTTGGCAGACGCTCTTATCCAGAGCAACATACATTTAACTCATTTATACATACTTAGCAGTTGAGGGTTAAGGGCCATGCTCAAGGGCCCAGCAGTGGCAGCTTGGCAGCACCGGGATTTGAACTCACAACCTTCTGATTAACAGTCCAATGACTTAACCACTAATCTTTCATCTACTTTTGCACACCTCTGGCACCAAGCACTCATGTAGATGGGGAAAATTATTTACCGATAATATCAAAGTGCAAGTTAAATCATAGAGGGACTATGATTTAACCCAGCCCGAATGTTTGACTGGTCCATTTTGGCAAACATTGGATGGAGACGTGCCTAGTGTGGAGCAGTTAATTGTCCTTTAGCTAGATGCGATTATCTTTTTCATGCCCCCAAGCCGTGAAACACTCTCCCTGTTCATTCCACGCTTGTTTGGAAGACAGAACGACTTTATTATCGCTGAGGAATGACCACCTCCTCTCCTTCCTTGGTGATTTTACTTGATTGTTTGACTTTGGAAGAAAAGGAGGAGAAGAAGGAGGCGGGTGGTAGGAGAGGTGCTTTGCTCTCAATGCGTCTGAATGCTTGAGTAATAGTGCTAGGCGTGCCGTCTCCATGCTGAGCTATTTTCTTTCTCGGCTCGGCGGCTCCGCTTGTCCTCGGGGATCTTCTGCGTCCTCAAATTGCTGCGTGTGACTGTGTCTTAGATTTATTTTTTATTTTTTTGCCCAACGAGAGGTCGGCCACACAGCTTCAGGCTGCAGCGAGGTGCTGCACTCTTGCTGATGCATTAGCTGTGGAGCATGGCTTACAATTGTCTCAAAGTCAGTATGTATCAATGCCAATCTTATATTTAGCTCAGTCACACACCCATTCTGTAAAATCTTAAATCTTCGAATTTAAGACATTGTCTTAAAAAATTAGCATCACTGTCTATCTCTGCCTCCGAGTCTAGGTTTCTGTGACAGCTGCAGTGATAAAGTGTGACAGTGTTGTGAGTTTGGGCGTCAGCTTATAAAGGAAGTGAATGTTTTGAAAAGCCCATGGTCTGATACCGTACTCTACTTTTTTTTTTTTTTCTTTTCCCCCTCCATTTGTCCTTGTATCGATTCTCCCTGGAGTAGAAGCTGAGGTCTGCAGCATATACAAACCTCCCATTCACTCACACGCACTTTTTTTTCTGCTCCCTCTCACATCATTTTTTTTTCTCTCCCCTGCAGCATTTACTAAAATGATCACAGTCAATGGCCAAGAGTACCATCTGCAGCTGGTCGACACAGCAGGGCAGGTACAACACACACACACACACACACACACACACACACACACACACCTATAGCTCAACCACGCACAATTAGGCGTGGTTGAGCTGGAATAGAAGTAGCACAAGTGAGCGAGGATGCACTAGGTCGCACTGCCGTCAGTAAGCTCTGCAATCTGTTCTTGATAGCAAGTGCATGCTGTACATTCATAGTGAATGCTTGAGCTGTATTACCCATGATGCACAGCTTAATCTAAAACCAGGATTTCATTCAGACACCTTTTCAAAATTAGAAGTGAATTTGCAGTTCTCGGAGATCAGATGAGCAGATGTAGGTCCCTTATACGCTTTCCTAATGCATCGCAGAATGATTAGAGGTGTCCCGATATGTTTGCTTTTCTTACTGACAACACACATACACACACATGCATCTCATAGTGTGGGATGGTCAGTGATGCAGGCAGTAGCCAATGATAGAGCTGGGATGAAAATGGCATGATGTGTACAAGCTCTGTGCATATACAGTGCACTGCGGAGAGGGAGGATGAGCTTCTGACTCCTGTCCTTCATCTTGTGCAATGATGTCTGTGTTTTCACAACCACATCTTCACTCAGGCTTTTGCTTCTTACAAGTCTTGTATTAGATCCACTTTCACACTGCACAGTACGACTTGGCTCGCTTTACTTTCCTGAGCTTGCTTTTCCACTGCGGTTTAGTGCCGCCTCAGCGTGGGTGCCATCTTCCACTCGCCTTCACGCAGGAATAACGTTGTATAATCGAAGTCCTGTACAGATACACGGTCAGGCCGTATTCCAAATGCCTTTCCTGTTCTCTGAACACATACCCTATTAACGATGTAAAATAACGGTGCTCTAGAACCTATGTAGTGCTCGATATGACTAAGTTAGATTCAGACAACAGGAGTCGGTAACAAGCGAGATGTAAAAATCTAAGACCGAAAACTTCGTTGGAATTCTATCTGTAATGTGAGAAATGATGCATAATTTCCAATTAATAGAACATTACCATACGCAAAGTATGTATTAAATGACATGCGTGGCTCACATTGAGTGTCGGCTCGGCTCGCTTGGAACCTCGACCGAGGTGGTACTAAAAAAACAGTACCAGGTACTATCCACAGTGGAAAGCCCTCAAAAAGCGAGCAGAGTCGAGCCGTAACGTGCAGTGGAAAAGCGCCGAGATACAGTATAAGACCCGTATGACTTAGACATTATAAAACAACTTAAATTGTTGTATAATGTTCGGGTATAAAGTAATATAGCTTTAGTGTTAGAATTTTATAAATCCTGTGGTAAACCCAGGTTTATATGATAGCTATTTCTGTCTTTTTTATGAATTTATTTTTTTTCTCCTCCACAGGATGAGTACTCTATTTTCCCTCAGACCTATTCCATAGACATCAACGGTTACATTTTGGTGTATTCTGTTACATCAAATAAAAGGTAGGTTGGCATATTGTTGCTTTTGTATTGTATCTCCTGTATGAAATTAAAAGTGTACAGGTCAGTGAAACTGGAGATGTGAAATCCTGGCTCTGTATGTGAGTTGTTCATTTGACTAATTAGTGTTTTCTTTTGCTACTATTTTTTTTTTCTTCTCTAATTTCATTTTAACCAGTGTATTACTGGACGGCCAAATCACTGGTCCCAGGGTAAGATTCTGTGTCTGGGCTGTTTTAGTTTTTGGGTTTTATTCCCCGCTCGTTGTTGCCTGGAGGTTCAGTCGGAAGAAGGAGGAAGAAAGTTCAGTAGACTGCTGATATAAGTCACTTTTTCTTCTTCTTCACGCTTCAAACAGCCAGGGGGAAAAAAATTATTTCTTTCACAAAAGAAAACTTTTATTTGATATTTATTTAAACGTAACCCTCTCCAGCTGCTCCATATATTTCTGTCCATGTATTCTTCTCCATATATTACTATTCATTGTACTGGTTAATATCTTGAAGGATCCTACATAGCCCTTTCAAAATCAGGAACATGAAAAGATGTGGAAAAACTCTTCTATTCTTTGAGAAACCGCATTAATAGCTGCTTTTTCACCTAGGTAATAATGCTTCCAGGCAGTTAAAACATGGTTTCACACACATTAGAGCTTTGACTTGCCCAGTGGGCTAGCTAATACATTTATGATTTGTCCATAACTGGGCTATTTAAGAACCTATGCTGTGGGATGAAGGGCATGGAGATTTTTAAGATTAAGTAGCAGGATTGAAGTGTATTGCTGCACAGATGTGTTACTTCTCACTCTCTCTTTGTGCTCTTATTTCATTCACCCTCTCCAGTATTTGCTCTTCATCATCAGCACTAATAGAGGATCAAACTTTCTCAAGTCACTGATTTAATCAAACCACTTAGTGAAGTTCTAGTGGTGGCATGAACAGCTTTCTCAGTTAGACTCTTTCAGGCTCTCTAGCACTGACTTAATCAGATCCACCTCCCAAACTCACTAATGACAAAACACACTAATAAAAGCTCAGATCGACACCAGTAACAGCCAGTAGCAACTGCACTGTTTTGTCAGTAGCAGATGAAGATAATAATAATAATAAACTTTATTTTTATATAGCGCCTTTAAAGCAGCTTCTCAAGGCACTTTACATAATAAGAAAATATCAAGGAAAAAAAAAGATAAAAACACAAAACATACAAAAACAAAAAACAGCTGATTTTGTCACTTCCTGCTGGGCTTCGAATTAATTCTCTTAAATGTATCTATATCTTCACAAAAAGGTCTGGGTGACAGCACTGAAACTAACAACACACCATCATCACACATCATACTAGACAACTGATTAAGATATCATTCTTTTAGTTATTTGTGGTAATATCTAGAATGGATAATACATTTCACTCTTTAGTGTTCTGGTAAAACTTTTGAAACATTAGTCATTTAAAGTGCAGGTTTGATTACTTCATTTTGTCATTTTGAATTTAGGAATTGATCGTCAAGTTTTTGGATGGAATTATAGATTGTCTGGACTAGGGTTAGCAATATATATATATATATATATATATTTATTTATTTATTTATTTATTTATTTATTATAATAAAGGAAGCCAATGGAAAAACTTCTTAAACTGGCTCTCGAGTGCTTCTTCCTCTGACACATGTTTGGAGAAGTTTCCTAGTCTCTGGCACGACAGCATTAAACTGTCATATATATCCAGTCGCATCATCCCCTGGGCTTTATAGTGAAGTTAAAATTTTCCCTAGAGAAAACATCTACAGAACTCTGTCACATGAGTATGTGAGCCCTATTAAATAACCAAAGCAATGGAGATCTCTGTGTAATTATTTTTTAATGAGAGTTCAGTGATTGCTATTGCAGATTTTTTGCCATTTACTACACATTAATCGCCTGAATGACCCTCACTGAATCATATAAGCTTACTGCTTTCTGCATGATGTGGTTCTGGGATTTGCAATTTGATGTTTATGTAGACAGACCAACGCTAAATAGCATCCAGTGCTGTGAAAAAGTCTTCGATCTTCAAACGAAATACAACATAAAACAAAGGCAACCTGAATAAACACACAATACAGTTTTTATTTATTTATTTAGTTAGTTAGTTATTTTTATTGAAGCAAAAAAAAAGGTTATCCAGCACCTATGTGAAAATCTAATTGCCCCCTTAAACTTAAAAAGAACTTCATACCTACGGCCAAGCATGGTGGTGGAAGTGTGATCCCCACACCGTAGGTATATAACACGACCCCTGTCTTCCAAACAGTTTCGACTCATCAGTCATTCTCCCAAACATTCTCCCAAATGGTTTGAGGATCATCAAGGTGTGTTTTCGCAAAATTCAGATGAGCCTTAATGTCCTTCTGGGTTAGCAGTGGTTTTCACCTCACCACTCTTCCATGGATGGCATTTTTGCCCAGTGTCTTTCTGATAGTGGAGTCATGAACAGTGGCCTTTATTGATGCAAGAGAGGCCTGTAGGTCCTTTGAGGTTGTCCTTGGCTCTTTTGTGACTTGCTGGATGAGCCGTTGCTGTGCTGTTGGAGGAATTTTGGAAGGTCGGCCACTTCTGGGAAGGTGGACTATGTGTCGAGTCCCAGATCCTTTAAAATAGCTTTGTAACCCTTCCCAGACTGATGTATTTCAATCACCTTCTTCCTCATTATTTCTGGAATTTCTTTCAACTTTGGCATAGTGTGTTACTGGGTAAGGCTTTTTAACCAACTTCATGCTGTTGGAAAAGTTCTATTTAAGTGTTGATTAGATTGAACAGGGTTTGCAGTAATCAGGCCTGGTTGCGTCTAGTCCAGCTGAACCCCATTATGAATGCAGTTTCATAGATTTGTGGAATTAGTAACTACAGGGGGCAAATACATTTTCACAGAGGCCCAGTTGGTATTGGATAACTTTTTTGATTCAATAAATATTATCATTTAAAAACTGTATTTTGTGTTTATTCAGGTTGCCTCTGTTTTATCTTAGATTTGGTTTTAATTTCTGAAACAATTTAGTATGAGCTATACACAAAAACAGAAGAAATCAAATAATTTTTCACAACACTGTACATTTTTTTTTAATTTTTTTTTTCAGCTAGATTTTATTGACCTCAATTAGACATCAATAAGGTCAATTTGATGCATATTAGTGCAGAGTGGAATAAAGCCATGCATCAAGTACAGAACAGGATTTTTCTCATAGTGGTATTAAACACATGGTATTATTTAGTATAGTTTGATAATCTTGAAAGTCCTGGTTAAATGTTTGGAAGGAATTCTCTCTTACAGGCATCTAAACTTTCTGACCATCTTCTGAACACCACCTGATTATCTACTGTTGCTAAGTCATTTTTCTTTCTCTTGCAGTTTTGAAGTAGTAAAAGTTATTCATGAAAAATTGCTGGATATGGTGGGAAAAGTACAGTAAGTATCCCCAAACAGCCCCCCCCCCCCCCCCCCTTACCCTTTACGGGTAGTCATGTGACCGCATCAGTGACTGCAAATGTTCATTTTTCCACTTTAAAAAGGTTGAAAGTTTTGACATCATGGAGACTGATTTAATGCTTTTTATACTGAGGTCATGCTCCTTCTATCTTTTACACAGAGTACCAATAATGCTGGTGGGAAATAAAAAAGATCTCCATATGGAGCGGTAAGTGATGCATGTGAGATATTAGTGGGAATACTCTGTTATCCTTATAAGATATTCTCCTCACTGACAGTGCAAATGGCCTTAACCTAAGAAGCTGTGCTATGTTCTTGTGTGATGTTTAGACACTGAGCTCGTCTAATACATGTGTCGTGAAGTAACTGCTGTCTGTTGGCAATAATGAATCCTATTAGGATTCATGAGTTTGACTTAAGTCATTGGCTTTAGTTTTATGTGACATTAATATATTTGTTCGTGGGTTATAGATAAGAGCTTAGTAAACTGTACAAAGGGGTTGGACCTAATTGCAAGCTTTTAAATGAGTACTGGAACAAGTTGAATGCTTGTTTTCCTGTCGCTGGCCACCTTTTTCATTTTTATTAGGTCTAAAACTAGCCATGTGTGTATTAAAGTGTATCGGTATTCAACTAAAATTTGTTTAGGTACAGCTACAAAAACTTCCTTGCTTATAAAGGTTACCATGACTGACTGACTGACTGTTGATAACTGTTAACTTTTAATGCGACGCCATTAGTGATTAGTTCATGGCTATTAATAAGACCAGTGGTTTTGTTTCTGACACAGGCACGGCATGTCATGTTACCACCACTTGGACTTTGAACTTGAATCAGTGAATAACTGTATACTTGTTTGTCCAGTCGTATTTAAAAAAAAATAATAAATTCTGTTCATCATTTTTTTGATCAAGTTATGTTATCTATTCATTAACCAAACCAGAGAGGAGTTTATGAAAGTCTGTGAAAACTCTCCACTTTCTTGACGTCCTGCCTTCAGGTTAATAGCATCAGTAGTCACCAACCCTCTTCCTTGAGATCTACCTTCCTGCATCTCCACCTGTTTTAGTTGGCCAAGAATTTCTTAAAGCAATGATTAGATGGTCAGGTGGGCATGAATACGGTTGGAGCTAAAGTCTTCAGGAAGGTAGATCTCCAGGAACAGGGTTGGTGACCACTGACATACACGAATGCATGTGATTTAGCCACGACAAAAGCTGTGAGTTTCTGAAATACGGCCGTTTTTTTTCATGCCATCGACCTCCTTGAGAACTTCCCAGTCCACTCTTGCATCACTCGAGTCCTCCCTTCTTCCAGTTTAGTTGTTTAATTTGTCCTCAGCATAAAGGTCCACGTAAGATGGGTTGAGATGTAAGCAGGGGAGAAGAAGAAGGATAAATAGGTCAATCCGAGTTAAGGCATCAGCTCTCGGAACACACGGAAACACGCTGTGATGGTGCGCTCAGCCGAGACAAGATTTGCTGCATGATGGTCCATCTATTAGAGAGCGAGGCATTTGCAAAGCTTTGAGTAGAATAGGAGCTTACCGAAGGAAGGGTTAAACTATTGTCATGCTTCAGGGGACATACTATTGAACATTCCATAAAGCTGAATTACAACAGGGGCACAAACAGGAAATAGGATTGATGTTGCTTTGGCCCTGCATGCTGTTCCACAGGATATGAAATCATGGGTGAAAATTTCCCCCTCATTAAAGCAGACAGGCGGTGCTTTACCAAGTTTGAGTCATCCACAGTTTTCCATCCTTTTATGCTGTCCTGAAAGCCGTACGCCTCGTTTCGTTAAAGCCCCACACACTGGTTTGCCCTGAGCACAACTGCTTGTGAGTCCTGTTTCAATAGTGTCAGTTGTAAGGGCTCATTTACATTCTGCACCAGTCCTTTTTGAATTTTTTTTCTTTTTCCCACGCACTCGCACGCACACAGTACGTGAAGTGTTTGCGTGTTTAGCGACAGAGGTGTACCAGATCTCTAAGGGTGGTTTATTTCGGAGAAAGTATGGCTGGGTGTGGTCTAGTCAGCACCTACAGTACACCCCAGAGACTCCAAATCCTGACTCTCAGGCTTTATATCCATACTTTAGCATAATATCCATGTACAACTCAGTACACTTACACTTGAAAATTAATGCCAGGGTTTGTTTGGTGAAACGAGCTCAAAATGCATTTCATGTTATTTTGGTATAAAGCGATCCGAGTCCTGAAAAAGGCATTAATAGAGAGAGGTCTATTTAGATCATTTTGCATAATGCCTGGGTTTTTTTTTTCTTCTTTTACTGCAGTTCAAGGCAACATGCTGTGAAAGGCACTTAAAGTTCAACATAGTGTTTGCAAATGTCTGCTCACTACACACTGATAGAAATATAAAAGCTATACTTGTTAAAAATTGATCTGATTTGAATGAGTACAGTGCATCTGGAAAGTATTCACAGCGCTTCACTTTTTCCACATTTTGTTATGTTACAACCTTATTCCAAAATGGATTAAATTCATTATTTTCCTCAAAATTCTACAAACAATACCCCATAATGACAACATGAAAGAAATTTGTTTGAAATCTTTGCAAATTTATTTTAAAAAAAAAGCACATGCACATATATATTCACAGCCTTTGCTCAATACTTTGTTGAAGCACCTTTGGCACCAATTACAGCCTCAAGTCTTTTTGAGTATGATTCTACAAGCTTGGCACACCTATTTTTGGGCAGTTTATCCCATTCTTCTTCGCAGGACCTCTCAAGCTCCATCAGGTTGGATGGGGAGCGTCAGTGCACAGCCATTTTCAGATCTCTCCAGAGATGTTCAATCGGGTTCAAGTCTGGGCTCTGGCTGGGCCACTCAAGGACATCACAGAGTTGTCCTGTAACCACTCCTTTGTTATCTTGGCTGTGTGCTTAGGGTCGTTGTCCTGTTGGAAGGTGAACCTTCGCCCCAGTCCAGAGCGCTCTGGAGCAGGTTTTCATCAAGGATGTCTCTGTATATTGCTGCATTCATCTTTCCCTTGATCCTGACTAGTCTCCCAGTTCCTGCCGCCGAAAAACATCCCCACAGCATTATGCTGCCACCACCATGCTTCACTGTAGGGATGATATTGGCCAGGTGATGAGTGGTGCCTGGTTTCCTCCAGACATGACGCCTGCCATTCAGGCCAAAGAACTCAATCTTTGTTCAATCTTTGGTCTGAGAGTCCTTCAGGTGACTTTTGGCAAACTACAGAAGGGCTGTCATGTGCCTTGTACTGAGGAGTGGCTTCCATCTGGCCTCTCTACCATTCAGGCCTGATTGCTGGAGTGCTGCAGAGATGGTTGTTCTTCCGGAAGGTTCTCCTCTCTCCACAGATACACGCTGGAGCTCTGTCAGAGTGACCATCGGGTTTTTGGCCACCTCCCTGACTAAAGCCCTTCTCCCCTGATCGCTCAGTTTGGCCGGGTGGCCAGCTCTAGGAAGAGTCCTGGTGGTTCCAAACTTCTTCCATTTACAGATGATGGAGGCCCTGTGCTCATTGGGACGTTCAATGCTGCAGAAATGTTTCTGTACCCTTCCCCAGATCTGTGCCTCAATACAATCCTGACTCGGAGGTCTACAGCCAGTTCCTTGGACTTCATGGCTTGGTTTGTGCTCTGACATGCATTGTTAACTGTGGGACCTTACATAGACAGGTGTGTGCCTTTCCAAATCATGTCCAATCAACTGAATTTGCCACAGGTGGACTCCAGTACAGTTGTAGAAACATCTCAAGGATCATCAGTGGAAACAGGATGCACCTGAGCTCAATTTTGAGTATCATGGCAAAGGCTGTGAATACTTATGTACATGTGCTTTTTTTATTTTTAATAAATTTGCAAAGATTTCAAACAAATTTCTTTCATGTTGTCATTATGGGGTATTGTTTGTAGAATTTTGAGGAAAATAATGAATTTAATCCATTTTGGAATAAGGCTGTAACATAACAAAATGTGGAAAAAGTGAAGCGCTGTGAATACTTTCCGGATGCACCATATGTAATGTTTAAGTTCTTGGATGAGCATGGGAAAGCCGACAGGTGCTCCTTTGCTCTGCTTCCTGTGTGGACGTGGATATCTTTCAGCATGAGTCTCAGGATGTGTCTCAGGATGCTGTAAATGGACTGAGAAAACCCAGTTGCACTATGAGACCGGCTTGGAGCAAAGCTGCCCAAAGTTTGTAGTGTCAAACGAGCCCAAGTGTAGCTCTGTTGGCATACACACATCTTTATAAGTCTGGCTAGGAAAGTTCTCATTCTAAGAGCTGAATACTGATGAGCTTAAACTCCGATTTTGTAGTGGACAATTTGCTCATAAATTTCCATTCCTTGGTTTTTATTATATACTTCAAGCATGAGGTCGGTATTCCTTAAAAGTACTAGAAATTGTGTAATGGTAATATGCTGCTGACTAATAAACTTCCTTCATCTGCATTTCAGCAGTAGTGTAAATGTGTGCACACGTGTTATCTACAAGCCGTACAGGATCGATAGCTTCATTAGAGTTCTGTCAATAGGCACAGGCACGCTCCCATACAGATTGGTACATTCAGCTTTATCTGCTGTCCATTCTGCAGTCCAGCCTCCCAGCTGAGGGAGTGTAGGCACATGAACAGCAGCCGCTTCCACCCTCACAGCAATAGCCGAGATGTTGAAGGACATTTGTTTCTTTTTTTACTTTTTTTTTATTAGTATATTACAGTTTACAAAAAGGGCCGCTTTAGCTTGGCGAGTTTCTGGGTCTATAGTATGATATTTACATGACAACCTAAGTGTTTTATTAAGCACCCAACATAGATTGAATGAATAAAAAATAGATGGAACTGCTTAAACCTGTTTGATTGTGCTGATCAGACTGATCTCAGAACTGCCTGACCATAATTAATATTCTGATGAGCATGCTTGATTTAACATCCTTCACAAGATCTGATTAGTAGGAAGTAGAAATCAACCGTTTAGGTTCCCTGTGGTTTTAAAGCTCATTGAGCCATGCTGATATTATGAATGTTATTCATTTTAAAGAAATGCAAGTCAGTAGGGGGCACAGTGGCTTACTGGTTAATACGTTTGCCTCACATCTCCAGAGTTGGGGGTTTGAATCCCGCCTCTGCTCTGTGTGCACGGAGTTTGCATATTCTCCCTGTGCTTCAAGGGTTTCCTCCGGGTACTCGGGTTGTAGGCTGATTTTGGCATTTCCAAATCGTCCGTAGTGTGTGAATGTGTGTGCAGTTGTGCCCTGCGATGGGTTGGCATGCTGTCCAGGGTGTCCCCCACCTTGTGCCCAGAGTTCCCTGGGATAGGCGCCAGGCTCCCCCACAGCCCTGTGTAGGATAAGCGGTATAAAAAAAATGGACGTAAGTCAGTATAAAAACGGTTATATTTGCTTCATGTAAAGAAGCTGAAGAATGAAGTAGGTTTAGGCGTGTCTGTGACCGGCTTTATCAATACATATGCCATAAGAGAAACTGGACAGGACTTGGGAAAGTAAAACTTCTTTAGTATGGTTTTGGACCTTAATTCCACATGGACATTCTCACTGTGGTTGCTGGGACTACAGTTGCTACTAAGGCCTTGGGACTGCAATTACCATATGCAGTTTTGCACTCAGGTCTCCTTTAGTGAACAGTGGACTAGTTCAACAAACAGACTTCATATAAAAATCATAATGAACTTTCTTTTACTTTCACATTATCCGTTGTTAACTAGTTGAGGACGGGTTCCCTTCGGAGACCGGTTCCTCTCAAGGTTTCTTCCTCATATCAATTTAGGGAGTTTTTCCTCACCAACGGCTCGCTCAATAGGGATAAATTCACACACTTAAAATCTGTATCCTGTGTTTTATATGTTTCTGCTTTGAGACAATGTCCATTGTTAAACACGCTACACAAATAAAACTGAATTGAATTGAACTTTACTGTTGATTTGTTATGACTCGCATACTTGCTTTATGCATCGGAGTTAGAGAGCTTTATTGAAAATCTAGCCAGATACATGTATAGCACAACAAAATAGCATATGACCGTTTGCCACACAATCTCTATTATCTCTATTATCTCTATTAAGTCTGGTACAAGCTAACATCCATGTACTACTTGAGCAGGAAGAAGCCATGTGACTGACATTACAACCGATTTTCTGACAGTCTGTCAGAGAAGCTTGTACCACGTTTGCTCGTTTCTTTTGTTTAAAATTGCTTTATACAAACTCTTAATAACCCTTTTAAAAACCTGATACCGTGAACTAGTTTCCAATCTGCTGACAGTCTTTCTCCAGAAAACTCAATGAAGTTTCTTTCGGAAACCGACGCATGTAATCGCGCATTCAGAGAAACACGAGCAGCCTGATTTCCTGCCACAAGCCTTAGAATCATGAAGATGGAAGTATTATGCCAAAGTGTTCAATAAGTATCAGACTCTCTTAACCTTAAATACACTCTTTTCCCTTAGTGTTATCAGCTGTGAAGAAGGCAAAGCTTTGGCAGAATCATGGAATGCAGCGTTCATGGAGTCCTCTGCAAAAGAGAACCAGGTAACAAGCCATCTCCAACACACACATTTCCTTCTTGCTCTGTGATGTGTGCTTTTCTCAGATACCGTTCTCTCTGGCAGAATTCAGATTCTTTTAAAGAGCTTTAAAAGAAGTTTGGCTTAATGTTTAACCCAGTTTGAAGGTTTCTGTAAGTATTCACTCATTCACTTTTGGGTTAAAAGTACGTTTGACTTTCAGGCCTGAGATCATTTGCTGTCTTACCCATAAGACACACTTCCCTACACTCATTTCTTGCCTCCACTTGCCGAGCTCAGTCCATTAGTGATATTTGCTCAGCACTCTGTTACTCTGTTCAGAGAGGAGCAGCACACTCATTCGCTTCTCACTTTCTCTCCGAGTGATCATTTTACTGAAATCACAGCACAGCCGTTCTCTTGTGTGTATGATGATTTTTGTCCGAGGACGTCGCGGTTATAAAGTCAGGATTTTAGCAGTGCAGCAGCTTGGAAGTGACTGCTGGTGAGCATGTAGTCTCTTAATGCGCTGGGTTTCAGTCACTATTTCATACTCGTTCCATTGTCTGACAACAGAAAAATATGTAAACGAGAACAGCTTTATTGGGAATTCAGCTGTATTAAAATGCAGTATGTGAGCACACAGAGTAGTGAATGAATATGTAATGACTATGCTAACTAGCGCATGACATCATCTAGCGACATTTCACGACTTTCCCCTGAACGTTGTTGGCAACAGTGCTCCTGTCACTCACCTGGAGTATACTGACGTTATGGTGAAGACGAAGCAATGCCTGGGAAATGCAAATTTAGTCCAGCATGACTGGTAAAGACACCATCTAAAAATTGGTTGTGTTTTTTAATTATTATTATTATTATTATTATTATTATTATTATTATTATTATTATTATTATTTGTTTTGGAATTTAAAAAGAAAAAGTAAAGAATATGTTTGAATAATATCTCTTGTGGGGGGCATGGTGGCTTAGTGGTTATCACGTTTGCCTCACACCTCCAGGGTTGCCGATTCGATTCCTGCCGCCGCCCTGTGTGTGCAGAGCTTGCCTGTTCTCCCAGTGTTTCGGGGGTTTCCTCCAGGTACTCCGGTTTCTTCCTCCAGTCCAAAGACATGCATTGTAGGCTGATTGGCATCTCTAAATTGTCCATAGTGTATGAATGGGTGTGTGATTGTGCCATGCAATGGGTTGGCACCCTGTCCAGGGTGTCCCCCACCTCGTGCCCCAAGTCCCCTGGGATAGGCCCCAGGCTCCCCACGGACCTGTGTACGATAAGCCATACAGAAAATGGATGAATGGACGACACCTCTTGTATAGTCCTTGAAAAAAAAAAAAAAAAGTCATTGAAAGTCCTGGAATTCCATTATGATGAATCTGTACGAACCCTGTTAGTGAGTGTATCATTTTTTAAAAATGATTTGTTGAAGATGGCAGTTAAGATGTTAAATGTGGTTAAATGGAAATCTCACTCTGGGTAAACAAATAAATAAGCGATCAGAAATCTAAAAGTATGTGGACACCTGACCATCACACCCACGTGTGGTTCTTCCTCAAACTGTTGCCACAAAGTTAGAACTGTGTAGAATTTCCTTGTGTGCTGTAGCGTTACAATTTATATAGCGTTACAGTGCCCCTGTGCACAAAGCGAGCTCCATGAAGACATGGCTTGTGAAGGTTGGATTAGAAGAACTCAAGTGTCCTACACAGAGCCCTTACCACAACCCCACTGAACACCTTTTGGATGAACTGGGCTGTCCAGTGTGCCGCAGACCTCCAGTCCCTAACCTCAGTAATGCTTTTGTGGCTGAATAGCCACACTCCAAAATCTAGTTAAAAGCCTTCCTAGAAGCTCAAAGGAGACCAATTGCATATTAATAACCATGGTTTTGGAACTGGTTGTGATGCTCAACTGTTCACATACTTTTGGCCATGTACTGTAGATCAAAAAACAAAATTATGCTGCTGCTCCTTGATGCTTAAAAGCATGTGGTCTAAATGCATAGTGTAATGCATTTGAATAAGTAATTAATATTTGCACTTAAAGGAATTTGCCAGCCACGCTGTTAAGATTTTATACTGTTAATATCCTGTGCTTTTGAGGAATCTTAGAACTTTACATTGTTGTTTTGTGTAAAAACAAACAAACAAACAAACAAAAAAAACAAAAAAACAACCCCATTACAGTCTGTTTTCATTATGAGTGTTCCACATAAGAGTGACAGTCTCTTAATCTCAGTTTGCCCTTTGGGCCTGTGGCATTATAAAAACTCATCAGCAGAGAGGCAGTCATATGTAGTGCTCTCCTCCTGTCCACACCAGCATTATTCTGAGAAGCAGCATCTCCCTGGAGATCCAGTAACTCCACAGAGGGAGACAGTGTGGAGGCTTCTAATTGAATATCAGAGCAACAGTTTCCATCCGACGCCAAGATGAGGGACACAGCTGCTTCCTCTCCGAGCTGGCTGTCCACAAGTCGGACCAAAAACCCTGCAGTTTATTTTTGGCCTATTTTAATAAAGTCCTTTTTTTGTTGGTTAATTGGTTCCCTTTTGAGATTAAACGCCGACACATAAAATCCCCCAATTTGCAAGGACGATTAGTAACTGAAAGTCATAGTTTGCGAGAGTTTTATTTATTTTTTCATGAGCCTACTTCAGTGAAAAAGATCTATGATGTCTGAAGGGCAAGTATTAAATTAATATGCCTTTAATTAGATTGTTCATGTTTTATTTCTATAATGAATCTGCATCGTAAACGGTTTTGCTGAAGATCTTTTGAATAGGTTTGATGAGTATTTTGGGTTTTTTCGTGAATATTGCTTCTAACCTGGCTGGAGTGAAGCAGAACTGTTACTGCTCTCCAGTCACATAGCACATGACATATTGTGTCCATTAAAAAATATCTAATGACTTATGTAATCCCATTTCTTTGTTCTCTTTAGTTGAATGTTATTTTTTGTTTTGATTCTATAAAGACGTGAGTAACTGCTTCTCTCTCGGTCCCTCTCATCAGACTGCAGTGGAGGTGTTCAAGAGGATAATCCTGGAGGCTGAGAAGATGGATGGCGGAGCCCCACAGGACCGGACACCCTGCTCGCTGATGTAGATTCGTTCTCCCTGCCTGTCCTGACCACTGGAGGACACACACAGACCTTTCTGGAGAACGCTTTCAATCAGTCCTTTATTTAAGGGAACATTTGATTTTTTGGCTTAGGTCAGGACGAGGTGTCCGGGGTTCAGATTAACGGTTTGGATCGGGTTTAACAGTTAGAGTTAAGCACAGTTAATGATGAATGTTCACCAGAAAAGTCTGTCTGGAGTCCACTACCCAACCCAACCTCCCCACAACCCCCACCTCCTTACCACAACACTGGACACTGGGAAATCCCTCTACTTGAAGTGGCTAACTGCCTGTTTTCCTCCATACAAAAAATGTTGACTTTTCTTTTTAACCTCCTTTTTTATACTTCATTTCATTTTAATTTTTGTTGTGTATTATTTTTTAAATATTCTTTTGGAAGATACACTGACTCCTCAGCTGCACTTATCTCTTCATTTCTCACTCTCTCTTTCTTTCTATCTCTGCTTACTGTTCTCTCTCCTCCCCCCACCAGCCATCCCTATATCTCCACAAGCAAACCCCTATAAAATACTGAGCCTTACTTTCTCACCGCTCATATCCCCGCATCTCTTTTCTACCTTTTGTCTTTCCTCCCAAACCATTATCAATTTGTATATTGTATTTCTTAAATGGTAATAATGGCCAATAAAGTTTTCAGCATTCATTGTCCTCTGTAATGAATGATGTTTAACTTTTTTTGATTGTAATCATTAAATGCAGCATTTTGTTTCACTACAGCTTGAGTTCTTCACTGTGCTGGTCTTTCATAAACAATGTTACAGATTTTAGTCAATAAACCTAACATTTAATGTAGATTTACTGTTATATAATCTAATATAAAAGCACATAACACAATACAATACAATATAATTAGATCTATTTTTTCTTCAGTGGTGTGATAATAGAATGGGATGTGAAGATGCATTATGCAGTAACGTATTTGATTATATAAGGTGCTAAAGTGACTGTGTGATGTTAGAAAAGTGCAGGAATCATCAGAACATGCCCTGTATATAGATTTGACATAGTGGAAGCACTGCATGAAACACTAATTGTTCTGATTAGAGATGTAGACATCTGTGTTTTGTTTTGTTACAGATAGTCAGCAGTCAATTTGGGATTTGAAATATCTTCTATTACTCTCTGATTTAAAAAGATTGTGTGCCATAGCTGTTGGAGCGGATTCTTCTGCCCTGGAACCTGATGCAGCACATTTGCTTTTTCACTTTAAGCATGCGTAATTCAATAAAACACTGCAGTGCACAGCAGCTAGCGTTCAGGCAGAGTGCAAGGGAGTCCTGCACACCCAACCCCACCCAACCCACCTCACCAAACACACTGCAGTGGTGTAGTTTTATATCACAATGCTACAGTAGGATACCTGCTAGCATTTATTTATGATGAGTGTGTGCATGGTACCTTGCGTCCCATCTAGAGTTTATTCCTGTCTCATGTCCAGCGTTCCCCGGAGAACAACTTCATGCTGCCCTATTTAAGTGTTGATTTGATTGAGCAGGATGTGTACGTGTGTGTGTGTATGTATATATATATATATATATATATATATATATATATATATATATATATATATATATATATATATAATTTGTTAAATATGGGTGTGCAACAATATATATATTATTTGTTAAATATGGGTGTGCAACAATTATTGGCACCCCTATAAATTCATATGAGAAAAATATATTTTAAGTATATTCCCAATGATATTTTATAAATATGAGGTAACACACAGGACAAATTCCCTTAGTCATTCATAATAGGTTAGACCAAGGAATATAGCTGTGATGTTCTGCAAAAGGTTGTTGATTTTCACAAAAAGGGAAGTGGCTATAAGAAAATAGGACAAGCATTGAAAATGCCCATTTCCACATCAGGGCAATAATTAAGAAGTTCCAGTCAACTGGAAATGTTATGAATCAACCTGGAATTGGACGTGTGTCTATATTGTCTCAACGCACTATGAAGAGGATGGTTCGAGTGGCCAAAAAAATCTCCAAGGATCACAGCTGGAGAATTGCAGAAGTTAGTTGCATCGTGGGGTCAAAATGTCTCCAAAACTACAATCTGAAGAAGTCATCTACATCACCACAAGTTGTTTGGAAGGGTTTCAAGAAAAAAGCCTCTACTCACATCCAAAAACAAACTCAAGCATCTTCAGTTTGCCAGACACTACTGGAACTTCAAATGGGATCAAGTTCTATGGTCAGATGACACCGAAATAGAGCTTTTTGTCACTAAACACCACAGGTGGTTTTGGCGCACACAGAGAGGTAGCCAAATCGAAAAGTACCTCATGTCCACGGTTAAATATGGTGGTGGCTCTTTAGTTTTGGGGCTGTTTTTTTCTGCCAAAGGACCTGGACATTTTGTTAGGATACATCTATCACATATCACCAGATATTAAATGAAATATCTAACAAGTCACATGACACCGGGGAGGGAAAATGGCTAATTGGGCCCAATTTGGACATTTTCACTTAGGGGTGTACTCACTTTTGTTGCCAGTGGTTTAGACATTAACGGCTGTTTGTTGAGTTATTTTGAGGGGACAGCAAATTTACACTGTTACACAAGCTGTACACTCACTACTTTACATTGTAGCAAAGTGTCATATCTTCAGTGTTGTCACATGAAAAGATATAATCAAATATTTACAAAAATGTGAGGGGTGTACTCACTTTTGTGAGATACTGTGTGTGTGTATGTATATATATATATATATATATATATATATATATATATATATATATATATATATATATATTTGATAAACCTGTGTTGTGTTTGCAATAATTTGATATCCATGAGAGCAGAGTATTTTTGTGAATTTCTTGAACAAAAGATCAAAAGGTTCAACAATAAAGACAATTTTTCACAGCCTTCTTTGATCATATTTACCAAGAGTGCCAACATTAGTGGAGGGCAGTGTGTGTATATATAGTATATATTAGAGAGGGGGAAAGTAATATATATATATATATATATATATATATATATATATATATATATATATATATATATATATATATAAACACGTATTAATTTGTACTGAGCAAAATTCTAAAATGAACCATCTGTTCTAGCACAGGTGATCATTTCCTTAAAATAATTACAAATAAAAAATTATAATAATATCCCTCTCCAAATACACAGCATCTGTGAGTTCCTGCACCTGTACAACAGGAGCCGAACAAAGTCGAAGAGCGAAGAAAGGTCAAGATAATTAGAGCTTTGAGCTTTTCTGTTTCTCTATTTGTTAACACCTCTTTAACATCCCACCACCTGGTTTCCACAGTTACACAGCTAACATGAACAAGCACTTCACAAAAGGTCAAACCGCAAGCAATAGCCTATAGGATACAGCATCCTTACACTCTACATTGTACAGAGAAGTGTGGCCTGTGCCAATGGCACAACGTCAAGCAAAGCAAAATCTATTGTTGATCTGCGCTAGGGCCAAATCCCAGAATCAGCAGTGCTAAGCGTGAACAGAAAATGTCCACCAAGCAAAAGCCATAAGCTTTCCATTGTGGAGCTTTTGTTGGGCAAACATCGCGATACAGCGAGACACGCGACGACCCGTATATATTGGGGTGTCCAAATTTTCCACTGTCACACTTTCTTACGTGTGGGTCAGATTGGACACTCTCCAGTGGAAAAAAAATGTCACAGTATTCAGGAAAGGTAAGCATCCAGGCCAATCAGGAGCACATACATCATCACATGTAATCAGAATGCAGTCTCACAGCATCCTTTTGCACTGACTGCTGTAAATCTGCGAATCTAGAGGTGGCTGAATGGTTCCTGAAATGACTGACACTTTTCATGTGTGACATCATTACTGTAAAATTGAATATCATCTCAGACAAACTAAAAAACAGCCGATTTTCTGTTGTGCTCTGTTGCTAGTTTTAATCATTTTATTAAGGAGACTAAAAAGATACGAGTTTTTGATTGCTTTGACATTTGGATGTGCCATGAAGCTATGGTCCAAGGTGCTCAGCTATTAGGTTGTTACATGTTACTGCAAAATGGCTGCACAGTCTCTTTTCTCTAAGATCTGAACAGATACATTATAAATGATATTTTTCCACTTTTTCTATCTACTCCTGACTGTTATACCTGATATTTAAACCCACCCTACCTGCTGCTCCTTCCCTTCAGATAGTGTTTTACGAGGGAAGATGCTTCACTGGAAGGAAGCTGGAGGTGTACAGTGACTGCGATAACTTCCAGGACCGTGGCTTCATGAACAGGGTGAACTCCATCCGTGTGGAGAGCGGAGCTTGGATCTGCTATGACCACCCCGACTTTAAGGGCCAGCAGTACATCCTGGAGCGTGGCGAGTACCCGGAGTTCCAGCGCTGGAACTCCCACAATGACCACATGGGCTCCTGCAAGCCTGTCAGGATGGTGAGAACTCCACTAGACTGACCATCACATACACACACACACACAACCATTTTACACAGTACAAATCCCAAAGTTAAAGCGATGCTGCAATTTGGACTGAGCAAATATCACATTCATTAAACTACATCTTCATATCATGGAAAATGACTAAAAAGACCATTTCTAACCTTGACTGGAAGAAAAATAAAACTAGTTCGTACATTCTTGTTCTTTAACAAGAATTCAGATGGTGCAATGTGTTTAAAAAAGGATTACCATCGCACATGGTTTGTGCTCCACAGCATGGAGAACACTACAGGATTGAGCTGTATGATGCATGCAACTACTCAGGTCACTGTATGGAGCTGTGTGATGACTGTCCCTTCCTGCAAAGCTGTGGCTATGGCAGGCCATGCGTCAACTCTGTCAGGGTGTTCGGAGATGGAGCGTAAGTGCCAATTACAAACACACACATGCACTAAAAATGACTGATCTGGAAATGTCTCTATTTGTTATTTGACATGAAATCTGTAAGTGAAGGTACTAGGCCAGGGGTTCCCAAACTTTTCCAGGGCAAGGCCCCCCAAATGGCATTAACATTTGACCAAGGCCACCCTTTTGCAAGACGTCTTTAAAACACATTACAAATACAGACTTCTGAATATATTCCTTTTTTTATTTTTTTAATAATTACATCTTTACATTACATTAGGAATTGATTGTGTGTGTGTGGTTGTCTGAAAGTGAGAATTAATTTTTCACACCAAATTGTTGAGGCCCCCCGGGCGCCCCCTGGAGGCCCCCACTTTGAAAACCACTGTACTAGGCTACTGTAATCAATGTAATAACGCTCCTGTGTTTCAATCTCTAAATAGCCTGTAGTTCATTGCACTCCATTATAGTCTTACAGCCAGACGCAGAAAATCTCTCAAGTAATCAATAAGTAAAGTAAATAATGGAAGTTAGGGATTAATACATTGTCTAACCCATCCCAACACTTTAATGACGTTCATATTTCTATTTAATAATCTGATAGAGATTTAATGCAGATTATTTTTTTCCTATTTTAGAATAACAATGAAGATATTAACACTATGAAATGACACAAATGGAATCATGCAGTAAACAAGTAATGTGTTGAAAAAAATCTAAAGTATTTTATGCTCCTGACATCTTATTAAACAGCTTCCTAAGGAGCTTTACCCCATGAGACTTTTCCCCAAATAGGCTCCTCACTGCTTCTAAATGAGAATGAGTTGTTTGGGATAACAATTTAATTTGAAGTAAAAACTACTTATTAAAAATACATTCCGATTTAGATATAAATTCATACATGCTCATTAACGTCACTATTTATATTGGACTTTCCAACTTTCCAACCATACGACTTCGTCATCAGACAATTAAAAATATATATACATTGTCCAAACTTCTGACTGGAAGTGTACATTTCCTCCACTTATTTTCTATTTTGTTACTAGAAAAACAGAAATGGTTCTTTAGGCTTGTATTTAACAGTTTAAATTTGTTTCAACATACTATTTTGAGTTTTATTTATATATTTGTATATTTTCATTTAACTGAGCAGTTTTTTGCCTGTAACGTTGTATGTTTTTTTTTTGTGTGAAGCTGGGTGATGTATGAGGAGCCTAACTACCGTGGCCGTATGTACATCGTGGAGAGAGGAAACTACTGCAGCCACAACGAGTGGCAGGCCCAGACCCCCAACATCCAGTCCATCCGCAGGGTCGTCAATTACTTCTAAAACTCCATTTCTCCTCTCCTGTCCCCTTTTCATTCATACCTCCTTCTGCCAGGCCACAGACTGTAACTATTCCTACTCATACAATGTAAAATAAATTACAGAGTACTACAACAAAAAGACAGTATTTTATTAAATGTGTGTCTGGGTCTCATTACGCTGCATTAAATGAGAACATACGAGTTTTTCCATACAAACACTACTATTTCATATGATCACAATAACACTACATACGGTCCTAACAGACTAAATAGACTTTGAGCTTAAACAACAAACTGATTTGGTATTTGCAATGAAATCAATAATATATCACTGAATCAGAAAATGTGTTGCTTAAATTATTTTAAATATAATATAAATGGTGACTCAAATTACACAAATGACACAAAATACACAAATTACAGATTGATAACGTTTAATGGAATTGACTGAATTTCAGAAGAATTGTAAATTAATTTCAGTTCCAAAGAACTGAATAAAAACCTTATTTAATTAATTTAAAAGGAGTATTGTACGTTTGAAATTAACACCATGTGTAGAAACTCAAAGCTGGTCGATTTATTGCGTGTTCAACAAAAAATTCAACAAAGTTCCAGCTTTATGGTCCATTGTAAGATTAAAGACTACTGAAAATATAGTTGGAAGCATGCAATTGATCAGTGGTAAAACTAACAATAACTGCTACAGATAATATTTTAAAGAGCAATGCTTCATTCAAAAGTAAGGATATCGGTTTTAATCTGTATAAACAAACATTATTTTTGCACTTTTTTCTTTCAGCATTCATGTCAGAAATAAGCTCCACTGTAAAGTAAAATAAACATGGAGTGATCAAATAAACACTTGAGTTCATAAAGTACTTTCAAAATGGCTTCAATTACTGGCTCGTAACCAAGTGTTGATCCAGGCTTAGAGATCTGGTGCTAATGTTAGTGATAACATTCCACACTAAACTGACCTCACACAACTGCAGAAAGCACATACAGTACGAGCAGCTCTTCAGTGGGAGGTTGCAGAGTGCCGCTCCAGATGAGACTTCATTAGAGCAATGAGCTCACTCTCCTCCTCCAGATTCACGTCCAGGTAATCCTCTTCATGTGTGGGGATGTACTCCAAAACCTCGTTGACCAGCTCAGTATCAGGGAGGTTTGACCCAGATGCTGAACACAACAGTGGGATTAATGCACGGTTCGAATATATAAATATTATATTTTATATATATATATATATATATATATATATATATATATATATATATATATATATATATATATATATATATATATATATATATAAACATTTATTTTATTAAATTATTTTGGTTTGTATTATATATAAGTATTTATGCATTATTTTTTATGGTTGCACAAAAAGCACAGAATTAAACTACAGTCCTAAATTAATAATATATATTCTGGTGTGTGTGTGTGTATTGGGTTCTTTTCTGTTTTGGACAAACAGTTCTGTAAAGTTTTAATTTTAAGGTTTATATTTGTAACACTCAGTTTGTGGATTTTATTTCAATAAACAAAAAATGGTACTGAAAGTTAGCCCCCGTCCGATTAATCGAAAAAATTATTGGCAACTACATGATTATGAAAATAACCGTTAGTTGCAGCCCTACACCTTACACAAATAGGGATTCTTTCCTGAGTTGCTCTTTACTGCATTGCTCCAGTTTGGTAAATTGGATAAAACTGAATTTTCTGGATTATTAAGTGCAGAGAAACATGTCGATATTTTGGTCCATGATAATAATTGCACATACGCTACAGATGTGAGAATGAAATTCTAATATGAATAGTTTTCATTAATTAAGTATTCTTTTAACAGCCTGTGGACTTTAAGACATTGTAATCAATGCCTAAAAATCAATCCATATATCGATAAATGGTCCTGACCTGTGGAGTCCTCTGATGAGGTGCTGGGCTCTTCTGACGAGGAAGATGGAGCTGAGGGGGAGTGCAGCTCTGAAGGAATAACACCCTGATTATCCAGGAGTAGCTGAGCGGCCTGAGCTACATCATCTCCCGCCAACCTCAGAGCCACCTCCACTTCCTCCCTCTGGAAGCCCATATAAGCAAGCTACGCTTGCACAAACATACAAACACACAAGTGAGGGCAGGAAATGAGATATGCATAGTGTCTGCGTGGAGAAAAATGTAATAAAAACCGACAACCAGACAGACTAGAGAATGACAGCAGCCAGTATATAGCATTTAATCTTTTCTTCATGAGGTACCTGATCCACTTTGGTCTGTCTGTCTGTGTCTGGCTGAGGCGTCCCAGAGCTGCTGGCTTCAGACGAATTCTGCAGAATCTATGAAGAAAATGGAGAAGGTGAAGAAACACAAATGTTAGTGGAACAGTGTTTTGTTTAAGATAAATTCATTTGTTTTAATAAATGCACTGAAGGTGGTGGTTTTGCCATGTTAAGGATATAATACGCATAATATGTCATACCCCATAGGCTTTATTCACATCTCCTTTGGTCGCATGGAGGGCCTGGGCTGCTGCTTTCTTGTTGTAGCCAAGCTCGACGAGGGTGTTGATGGCTTCCAGACGCTGCCTTCTGTTATTTCTCTCCCTCCGCGTTATCTTATTCCTCTCCTGTGAAAGTGCACCAGAATTAAGGATTAATTTACAGATAGCTTCCTTAACTATAAAGTGTACAGAATAGTGACAACTGGCCCATCATACAATAGGTGTTAGCACCATGAACAACATGAGAAAGTGTTTTTATTTTATATTAGTACATGAAGTGCATTTACTAAACGTTTTAGCAACATGTGTGAAAAGTAAAGCTAATGTAGATTGTTCAAATAAATAATCCAGACAATGAACAGTGGTTTTAGGCAGGGGTGTGTTATTACAGGAATCCCATTAATTGATTCTTAGGTGCTTCATGATTCTCACTTGGAAGAGAGGATCAGATCTTCATGTAGGCATATGCATAAAAACATTTCTGATTAAAAAAATTAACACTGTAAGGAGATATTTAGAGATTTTCATGATGGCTGAAAAAATTATAATGTTTTAAAAGCAGCAAATAATTATACTGAAAAATCTTATATATATATATATATATATATATATATATATATCTCACACACACACACACACACACACACACACACACACAGTATCTCACAAAAGTGAGTACACCCCTCACATTTCACATTTTTGTAAATATTTGATTATATCTTTTAATGTGACCACACTGAAGAAATGACACTATGCTACAATGTAAAGTAGTGAGTGTACAGCTTGTGTAACAGTGTAAATTTGCTGTCCCCTCAAAATAACTCAACACACAGCCATTACTGTAATGAAGGTTGAACTGAGTTCTGAATTGCCTGGAGTTTCCCACTGCTGATGGGGAGTAAATACAATGAAGACTCATTTTGATTGGGTGTGTTGGTGTGTTTGTGTGTCACTGACCTCTATCCTGCGAGTGATGTGCATCACAGCCGCCTCCACATTGCCTCTGCAGGCTCTCAGGCCCAGGCGAGCGTCTTGTTCTGTGAAGCCTATACTCAGCAGCTGGGTCATCTTCTCTGGGTCAAGACACAGTTGACTGTAGAGCTCCTCAACCTACCAAAAAGAGGCAGAGACAGCAAGAGAAACTAGTGATCAGCACAGCGTCTTTGAGATAAACAGCTAGAAAGCATGTTAGCATAACCGAGGGTGAAAAGCACCTGCTTGAGTTTCTTAGCAGCTTGATTCTCGTTGCCTTCCAGGTACGCCAGCAGACTCTGAAGCAGATACAACCTGAGAAACAGAACCTCCTCTCCACCTGTATTCCCCTAGCAAGCAAAAAGATCCAACAAGCAGGTATTATTACCAGATGACTCAGTCAAGGATGTCAAACTCATTTTAGCTAACAGCCCATATTACACCAAGTCCAATGTCAAGTGGGCAGGAATAAAAATAAAATCAGTTTAGTGACCAATAACATCAACAACTCCTCTTCAATGTGTTTATCAGTATTTATCTGAAAGTTACATTCTGAATAGATTGAATATATCACTTACAAAACACATTAAATTTTTTTTTTCTTCTCCATATTACGTTTTTAACGATAAATAACTATTCACCCCCCAAATTTGTCTTGTATATCATGGATCTTCACAAAATAGCCCATAATTCTGAAGTTTAAAAAATCATTTGCAAAATTATATACAAACAAAAAACGTACAAATTACAATGGCATAACTATTCACCTCTGTCAATGAAATTTGTTCTTTTAGAAAGAGACAGGGTTACAGCATCAAATTCAAAAGCAGCTTCCCAATAAAATGATATTTATTGCTCTATTATGCTCCCTAGTGGAATAACAGAACTCTTTCAATTCAAATTGGTAAGTCAGATTAAAACCTTTATTGTGCTGGGGGCCATAGGTTTGTTACCCCTGGATGTGTTTAATATGGAAAAATTATTTGTCACAATATACAAATTAGCAGTAGCAAATGAGAGAAATTAATATATTATATTTTTTAAAAATCATAAAAACTGTTTATAGCACAATGACCATGACTGACATCTTTCTGGGTTAATCCTGTAAGAGGAAATCATCATTTTAAAGTTTATTTTTAAGTTTATGGTTTTCAATCTAATTCATATCAAACTATTTTAAGATGTTTCCCTATAGTGGACAAAGAAGGTTAAAATTGCTTATTCAAATTTCACTTGTAATGGGAGTCTAAAGGCAGGCGATGAAAGTTTAACCTTAATGTCTTAATTTACACTTGATGGCACATGGAAACCACAAAACCTCAAAGTCAGTACCTGGTGTTACTTTGTACTGGATTGCTTCAGTATGCAAGTTGTCATTTTTATATCTGCGTTATATATAGTATACAGTACATCCAGTGTTATATAGCAAATAGCTGGGGTTCTAACTTTACACCCACAGAACAAGGTCAAGTTGAAATTATTTACAGGCATTTTTTTTTTTTTTTAACTACATTTTTTAAGTTATTGAGGTTTGGATTAAACTCATTCAATTCAATTGACCAATTAAACAGGTTTGAGACAGAGTACACTTTGAGAACTATGGACAAATGGCAAGAGTTTATCACCTGTCATTAGACATCCATTATAAGTGAGAGCTGTGTCCATGGGTTTACTTTTTTCCTCGTGCTCTTTATTCCCCCTAGAAAATTAGCAAAAATTTCTAAGAACTTTGTCATTATGGGTTATTGTGTATAGATTCATGGCAAAAAACTGTAATCCATTTAAATCAATAACAAAATAAAGTGAGATAAAGGGTTTCGATACTTTCTGAAACCACTAGATGTTACAGAAATTACGATTAGAGATTAGGATGAAAAGCAAGATTTGGTGTAGCACTGCAATTTACTAAACCCAGAAAGCTCTCTCCGAAGTTGGTAAGTTCCTGATGCACTGAAAGGAGGATGAACCGTAAAAAAAAAACCTTAATGTTCTGCAGTCTCTGCTGATCTTCTCCATAGCATTTGAGGAAACAATTCTCAGCTTGCTGCAGTCTCTCTTTGCCATCTTTCAGACAGGACAGAGCCTCCAGAGCACGGTAACACCACACGATGTCCAGCTGCAGCACTGCATAGTTATCCACCGTGTTCAACAGCACAGAACCGCATTTACTAGAACAATCACAATCACTCTGTTATACAAAAACAGGATCCATTTGTCAACCATAACATCAGTACTAGCCGACATTATTTCAGTGTAAGACAGCTGCAGCGAGCAGTACCTGAACTGCTCATCCGCTAGAAGCAGGTGACAGAGAGCTTCATCGTATTCCTTCTTCTTCATTAAGGCTCTGCCTTTCTCATGGAAGCCCATGGCTAGGATGAGTGCCTAAAACACCACAGAGAAAAACACAGCCAAAGCAGATTAGGGCACAATGTAGAACATGCATGTTTCACTACAATATAGGGTTCCATGGGCTCCTAGCTGAAATTACTGAACCTGGGTAAATTACGGCACTGTTTAAACAGTTTGTAGAAGGGGCCTTTCACTCTTTTCTTGTCAGTAAGAGACACCAAATGTATTTGTGTAGGGCCACACAGACAACGAGCAAAGTTGGGACTCGGTCACCTTTTTCTCACGGGCTGGGATCTGGATGGGGTTGCCTTTCTGATCTGCAATCTCCAGAAATGGGGTGGTCTCTGGATCCTCACTACCATCTGAAAAATGTCAAGAAGCCATGCACGTTAACATATGGGTTTACAAGATTTACAAATCACTGCATTCTGTTTTTATTTACATTAAACACAGCGTCCCAACTTTTTTGGAATTGGAGTTGTATAATCTTATAATATCTATAACATCTATAAATTTCATCACATTCAGATTAGTGCAATTGCAAATGCCACATGCCTCATGACGCGAATGCACAAATGGAGAATGTAAAATGTTGAAAGAACGTTGCATGGATGTGCAAGACCAAGCGCTCATAGACTCACCTCTTTCTGAGAGGATCTGGAAACCTTTTCGAGTTCTTTGCACACTTTCTTCATTAGACCGCTTCTTTTCCTCTTCATCCACCATCGCTTTCTTCCCTTCCGGTTCAGTCACCTTCAGCACCATGACTTTACTGTTGTTCTTTACGTTCTGTTCATCGAGTCGCTTATCTGAAAGAAGCAGGATGCAGAGCGGTGAAATATTATTCTCCAAAATTCCCCAATTCTCATGCATAAAGGTGGACATATTTATGAGGCAAGTGAATTACACACCTGGAGACAGAGTTTTTCCATATAAAATCAGCTTTATATATTTGAGCTCAAATTCCTCTTTGATCCTAAAAGATGAAATGGTGAAAAAGACAGATCAGAACACGCAAATGTTTACAATTATTGCAATTAAATCCAGTTCATCAAAATTATTCAACCCCCATTGCAAATCAGGTTTATTGTCAAAATGTACAGACTTTCAGCTGTTTGCAATGAACAACTCAAACAAAAACAATCCATCTTGCCTTCCACACGCTGCAGGTTTCCAGTGTCAGAGGATGCAAAGAAGCCCCAGAGCATCACAGAGATACCACCATACTTGACTGTGGACAGAGTGTTCTTTCGTCATTCTTCTTCCTCCAGACATACCACTGATTCATAGGGCTGAAAAGTTCCAGTTTTGTTTCATCGCTCCACAGAACAGAATCCCAAAACTTCTGTGACTTATTTACATGATTTTGAGCCGACTTTTCTTGTGCTTTTGGGTCAGTAGTGGTGTACGTCTTGGAGTTCTGGCATGGAAACCTTCTGCATTTAATACGTGCCTTACTGTGCTCACTGAAACCTCAGTGCATGTTGACAACAAGTCTTGCTGCAGGTCTTTTGCAGTCACTCGAGGGTTTTTCACAACCTGCCTTCTCAGAAATCTAGTTGCAGCCGTTGATAGCTTCCTTTTTCTGCCCTGTCCAGGTATTTCATGTATGTTCTGCCCTGTCCAGGTAGTATACACTCAACAAACCCCTAGCCAGTTCATGTATTTCATGTGTTCCAGCTCAGGCACACCTGGTGCAACTAAGGAAGCCCTTGATTAATTGAATCAGGTATGCTTGAGACAACACCTGTTTTGCATATT
Organism: Ictalurus punctatus; assembly: GCF_001660625.3. Taxonomy (NCBI): domain Eukaryota; kingdom Metazoa; phylum Chordata; class Actinopteri; order Siluriformes; family Ictaluridae; genus Ictalurus; species Ictalurus punctatus. Next base: position 27,246,509 of record NC_030416.2, read on the forward strand.
TGTGCTGATGTGAGGGATTCTATTCAGAGGGTTGAATACTTTTGAAACTGGAGAAGTCATTATAAGTTGCATTTTCAGTTGAATTTGGTGAAATCACTTGAAGCATTCATTGTGTTGAACTATTTCAGTTGCTTTTGTTTGATTTGTTCATTGCAATCAGCTGAAAGTCTGTACATTTTGACAATAAACCTGATTTGCAATTGGGGTTGAATCATTTTGATTGCAACTGTATGATGAAGCTTGAAAAGAGTGTGAAAAGAAAGTTATACATACTTATTCATCAGATCCTGAGTTGTAATATCCAGTCTTGTTTCCAAGTAGTGTTTCTTTTTATTACCCTATGTAGTGACATACAGGATATACTGTAACATATGGGATGTTTTTTCAAGTACAACACACACTTTATGTTGTTTATACCTTTCTAATATCCATTGGTAGCATGAGCTCCAGAGTTGCAACATTTGTCTCCCTGTAGGTTCTGTTTCCTTTCCCTCTTTTGACAGCCTGTGCTCTTATGTCTTCCAGAGCAATCTCCACTTCAGGCTGGGAGAATCCCACCACTTGGGAATATCTAACAGCAAGCTCCTAGAAACATATTAGGCACAAGAGTGAGATGATCCAGTCCCAAAGTGTAGCATCATGAAAAAAAGGAAAAAAACCAAAAAACAAAAACAAATATGGCACAATTGGAAATACATACACTTAGTGGTTAGTATTAAGGTACACTAACTTTGTGTCTAAACCCATTGGCTCATCAATCTGGTATGTACTTTACAGGAGCAAGTTTTAAATGTACAATTACAGACTGTGGCCCAAGTCACTTCTCTCTATCCCGTCCATTAATAGAACAAGGCATTAGGACCTCCACTAATCAGGTGTTATTTGGGTGGTTGTCCATCGTCAGTACAGTAGTGACACCAAAATAATGACGGTAGGATAATGAGTAATGTGTTGGGACACATTAATCATGCACAGCAGTATCGTTCATGATTGTGACAGTACCCCAACCAAACTATCCAGCCAATAGCTGTGGTCATGTGGTTAGTAGCTAACAGAGACCAATTAAAACAAATTCATTCTTCTGCAGTAAGTATCTTGGTCAGGGTCACAGTGGATCCATTTCCTATCCCGGGAACATCAGGAGCAAGGCGGGAATACACCCTGGATGGGATGCCAGTCCATCGAAAAGCAGCATGTAAACATATTCACACATTCATTCAGACCTAAGGGCAATTTAGAGTAGCCTGGCATGATTTTGGGCGGTTGGAGGAAACAAGAGACCCCAAACCCTTCTTTGACACAGAGAGAGCTTGTGAACCTCTACACAAACAGTCTCTATCTGTACACTGACAAGAGAGGTGTGTCTACAAGGTGGACAATTAGTACACACAACGTTCAATGTTAAAATCCCCGGCAGCACAGTTGTATCAGTATCACTTGTTAGTAGGGGTGTCACGAGAACCTATACTTCGGTACCAACATTGTTAAAACGTGACGGTACTTGTTTTTCTGCAGTGCCGTTGGTACAGGTTCTTATGAATGTACCGAGGTTGCAATTTTTCCAAAACTGATGGGAGCAGCAAATACGCACAAGTGTTTTAGTCGGTCCACAAGTGGTGAAGAAGAAGAAGAACGCCCACAAGCACATGGGAAAAACTACAGAAGATTAGCTTAGCTTAACAAGTTTAGCAGTTGCTGGTATGCAACCGATGCTATCGTTCATTACAAACAAAGCGAGGAAACACCTGGAATTTGGCGAAGCACCTGAAAGACAGTTCTATATTATTTTTGTTTGAGGCAGCTGGCGTTGTAGACGTGAAACCAGCTAACTTTATGCTCCATGTAATGTTAGCGATAGCCTGTTATTTGTTAATGACGCTAACACATTGCAATGTTATAAACTACCTCTGAATGGACCACCATTCATCGCCATTCAGCCCGTGTCCGGTCAGCTAAATGTAGTAAATGTATTTCACTAATAATTATTCAAATGTTCATGCTTTTAATGAATCTTTTTAGCCTGCCACCATATCAGTGAATTTAAACTAATGCTTGCATTCAGAGTATAAGGAGCGTGTGTGTGCGTGCGTTTAGGAGTGCACCTTAGCACTTGTTATTAGTCATTGTCAGACAGTGTTTGATAACTAAAATATCCCTCTCTCGCTCTTTTTGCCAGTATCAGTCAGAGGAGGATGTCCTCCAGGAGTTTTTAATTTTATTATTTTTTAAAAATATATATATTCTTTTTTAAACCACACCATGGTATCGACTTTGGTATCGAGTATCATGTACTTTTGGTGGTATCAGTACCAACTACTAGATTTTTGGTATCGTGACATCCCTACTTGTTAGATCACATATTCCTCACTCTGGACATTCTCTGGAAACTTTCCAGCAGCACAGTCCTTTATGGAAGATGGAGTTTATTTGCACTACTATTACACAAGGCTGTAAGACAGACAGAGAGCATTGTGTCAGGCTCACCATCGCTCTATCTCTGTCAAACCTTCAGAGGCAAAACGTTATACTGGGTACAAGTCAAAGCATTTTAGTGTGAAGTACACAGGCTGGGAGATTCAGTGTTGGATGATGGTTTGTCTCAGATGATGTGGGAACGAACGTTGAATTGTAGCAATCATCAACTGTGAGGTTACACTAATCAGATAACATTCTGACTTTTAAATAACAGTAAGATTAAATCATAATCATAAGACATGATAATAGTTTTAAGCAGAAAGTAGTATCTGGTCAGTGTTAGTACTTTTATAGAGAGGAGCTGATAAATGGTGAATAATAACAGATGGGCTCCAGTCAGTGACTGTATACCTACAAAGTGACATACATGGTAGAAGAAAGACTGAGTGTATGGACAAGAGAGGATTATCTCATAGACACTCAGTATACATTTAATAGTTTCCAGATCAAGGTAAACAGGAAATCTCCAGACCCTGGTAACTGTAAACCTATTTGAGCTTTTTTCTTCTATAAATTACCTTCATTATCTTACCTGTATGTGTTCAGGACCAGCTTCATTAGCTTCTGTAGTGAAAGGGGGATTCCAGAGCTGAATTTTGTCCTGTTTGAGCAAAGCAATGAGCTTCGCCTGAATGTGCTGCTCGGCCATTCTTCACACTGAAGCTGTATTGAAACAGCTCTAACTCTATATTCAAGTGAAACCGAAAGGAATAGTTACTAGCAGATCCAGTGCAGGGGAATTCCTGGTCCAACTAGCTCAGTAGTTAGCTTAAATAACGCTGCTGAGTCACGGAGAAATCAGGGAAGATTTGCCCGGCATTCATGATTAATTTGTTTGTTAATAATTCGTTATTATTTTGTAGATACTTCATAACGTACTGGGCTGAAGTTGGTTTGACGTTGGATGTTCGATATTCGCGGAAATACGGAAATTAAATTAAGGGACCGTCTCTAAAGTTACATACGACATTGTTATACACGTCTCTGACTTCAATAGCATTTGAAGGGAATGAGTCCAATGTCAAACCAACTTTATTCGAATTCATACCGTGAGTTTTCACCTGTCGCCTCCTGGTATTCCTAAAGTTTATTTTTTATTTCTATGTTCGTACCTACCCACGCTGTATACATCACGTGACATTGTTTTCGTCCTTCTCTACTTCCTGGATGTGTTCCGAGCGCGCGGACATACAAGTGCCTGCGCAGATTTCCTGAACTACTAGGTGTGTTCATCTTAAAGCAGGACTGTGCAGCACGATCCTACAATGGTTTAGTAAAATGCATGCCGGTCATCTTTTTTTGTTGTTGTTTAAACACCATCCACCTTCTTTATCCTTCAGGGTCGCGGGGAAACTTGAGCCTTTCCCAGGGAGCATGGGGTAAAAGGCGGGGTTCACCCTGGAAAGGGTGCCAATCCATCGCAGGGCACATAAGACATTCACACACCCATTCATACTCTACAGACACTTTGGACATGCCAATCAGCCTACCATGCATGTTTTTGGACTGGGGGAGGAAACTCGAGTACCCGGAGGAAACCCCCACAGCACGGGGAGAACATGCAAACTCTGCACATACAGGGTAGAGGCAGGAATCGAACCCGCAACCCTGGAGGTGTGAGGCGAATGTGCTAGCCACTGTGGGCCCTGTTTAAACACCATCTTTACACATAATTGATCTTTATGATCACAAAATTGATATAACGTTTGTACCTGAAATTACATCCATACATGTACATATTTATAAATACAATGCAAACTATCCTTTCAGATGGTGTATGTATATTACTATGTTTCTGGATGTCATTCAGACATTCAAATTCAAATTTTAATGTCTACAAGACTAAACTTAATCAGAGTTTAGTGTTTACAAAACTTCTTGCACCTATGCACCTGTTGGGTTGATATGTCACATGAAATCTGAGCAGGCTGTTTAGGTTGAGGTCGCGTTCCATCAAATTGATATCAGAGTTCAGTACACATATGAAATTGGCTAAAATCAAATCTAAATGAACCACAGTAATGATCTGAACAACGATTGAACGATTTCCACAGTCATGTTTTACATTTGCATCTTTTAATGTTCTGAATAATCACATAATGTTCTACAGTATGGTCTTTGTCTATGCAGAAGTTAATATTTAGGACAGCCACAATTTAAACTAATTTATGTCCAAATTCTGTCATATGTCACAATACCGCAGTTTATTCCCAGCATTAAAGGCTTCAACTTGAAGTGTTGATAAATATTTGATTACTTGCCTGGAAGGAAAACCACAAAACTCAAATGTGTAGGAACCATCTGATTTAAATTGTAAATAATTATACTTGCAGATCTGTGGATATACACAGGACACTACTGCAACTGCACTTCATTAATTTTATTGGATGTAGCTTGAACACAGTGTAACCAATATTCAGTCCTGCTGACATTGTGACCTTGAGCAAGGCACCTCGTTTAAACCAGCTCTGTGAAATCCTCGCTCCAGCTGGTTAATATTAACTGCCTTGAGTTAAAAAAAAAAAGAGCAATTTTTTCATTCAGCATTCATATCAGAAATAAGCTCTACTGTAAAGTAAAATAAACATGGAGTGATCAAATAAACACTCGAGTTTGTAAAGTACTTTCAAAATGGCTTCAATTACTGACTTGTGTTGATCCAGGCTTAGAGATCTGGTGCTAATGTTAGTGATAACATTCCACACTAGACTGACCTCACACAACTGCAGAAAGCACATACAGTACGAGCAGCTCTTCAGCAGGAGTTTGCAGAGCACTGCTCTAGATAAGACTTAATTTGAGCAATGAGCTCACTCTCCTCCTCCAGAGTCACGTCCAGGTAATCCTCTTCATGTCTGGGGATGTACTCCAAAACCTCCTTCACCAGATCATCATTAAGGAGGTTCGACCCGGACGCTGAACACAAAAGTGGTTTTAATGCACGGTTTGAATGAATTTACTAAACAAATCTAGTGTCTAAAATAAAATAAGCAATGATTAATAAGCAAAATGATTAGTTACTAAAATAAAATTAATAAATTGTGGTCCTTAGGACTGGGCAACATGATGATATGCTATTGATAACGTGATAAATTGTCTCACCAAAATTTTCTGAGATAACAAAGGAATTGTGATAACTTATTATTAAACTTTTTTTTATTATTATTATTTTACAATCTATTTTTTAATATTACAAACTGAATAGAATGTGGAAGCAGCTGAATTTGTGTTCATTTTCATCATCTTTCATATAGTTCATATCTTTAACATAAAATCTTCACAGATTTTCAGTGTTAATTCATTTATTTTTTGTAGATTAAAAATAAGTTTCCTTAAATTAAATTTTACACAGGTTCTTTTTTTTGCAGCAGTACATTTCTTCTGGCCATTTCTTAGCAAACCTGTATGATAAATCCTTTGTATTATAGAAATATCCAAGTATCATATGATATTTCTGTCATATTGCCCAGCCCTAGGGCACCTAAACATTTAGACCCTACTGTGTGAATCAGGGTTTGTCAGATCTCCAAGTAAGTGGGGGAAACTTTAGTGTCATTGTGGTACTTGGGAGAAAAATGTGTAATCTCAGGACATGAGGGTCTTAATTCGGCTTTCGGTAATAATCACAACTATAGCTGGTTCCCTGGTGTAAAACAATTCAAATTTGCGTTCAAATGAATGCACAACCGAGGAGCTTCGTTTTTAATCTTTACCTTTTTAATCTAAACTCACTCATAATGGCAGTCTATGAGTAGTTAAAGCAGTTAATACACTCCTGGGTGAAAAAAATAGGCTAGGACTGGACGATTAATCGAAAAGTACTCGAAACCAAAATGCAGAACCTCTAACCGACGTAATTTCCCCAGGTCAGTTATTTCGTTTTTTTAAATCCTGTTACTACTTTCCCTTTAAGAACATACTAATGCGTGTGTAGTCACGTGACTCCGCCCCATCCAGTCAGTGGCACGCAAGCAACATGGAGGCGAACTCAAACACCGAGTCAACTGCGCAACAGGTGCAGCTTGTAGCAAAGAAAAACCCCGTGTCCCTCACTTGGACGCATTTTGGCTTCAGTAAAGAAGACACCGAACAAAATGACGTTAAATGTAAACATTGCAGTAAAACCGTTCCAGCGACCAAAGGTAATACCACCAATTTGTTTCAACACTCGGCGCACACGTTACCGAATATGAACAGTGCATGGCTCAAAAAAACAGAGAGACTGATAAGCGCCCAGCAACAAGTGCCGAGAATACAAGCATTTAAAAAATGCTACACGATATGAAAAGTATTCAAGAAGATGGAAAGTAATAACTGACACCATTTGTTACTACATCGTGAAAGATATGGCTCCCATAGCTACAGTGGAGCGCAGTCGGTTTAAACACCTCAGTAAAACTCTCCACAGAACATACACTGCCATTGCAACCATATTTTCCCCAAACTACACTGCCCACATTGTACAAAACATGTCATAAAAAGGTAGCTGCTGAACTGAAGTCTGCACTTTGCAGCCACATCTGATCTCTGGTCAAGCAGGATGATCGTTTATAGTAATTCAATAGTCTGTGTTTCCTTAAATTATTTTATAAAATAAGAAACGCATGCTTAAAAAAAAATTGGATTAGAAAAAAAAAAAAAAAAACAACACCTTTAATAGTTGAGCATATTTACAGAACAAACCTTGTCAGGAAACTATGAGGGCAGCCCCCCCCAAAAGCAAAATAATCGTTCATTAATCGTAATCGAGGTAAAATGTTCAATTAATCGAAATTTTGATTTTAGGTCATATCGTCCAGCCCTAGGCCAAGCCCAAAATGGCAAAATAATAAGCTTTTAATGGTCTTAACAACAAATCATTGGTCATAAAATTAGCAAGAATTAAATAGATAAAGTAACCTTTAATTCTTTAAATGTTTAAGCCTTGTGGGTAAATGTTTAAGCCTTGTGGGTAAACTTTTAAACAGCTTTTTATTTATTTTACTTTGTTAATTTTGTATACCCAGACATGTTAATTTGAATTTTACATCAAACATTTTAATCATTATCATGATTTTTCCTTTGTGAATTTAACCGTTTCTAGCTTTCACCACTGAAACAGTTCACTGCAGCAAAATAAACAAGCAGATGGTGGCACAGGAGGTCTTAGGAGCACATTGTTTAATTCTTGCTAATTTTCTGACCAATGATTTGTTGTTTAAGACCATCAAAGCTTAATATTTTGCCATTTTGAGCTTGGTCAAATTTTTTTTTGCCCAGGAGTGTACATGTTTATCTCTAAGGCAGAAGTGTTTATTATTAATTTAGGACTGTAGTTTAATTCTGTTCAGAAAATTATTCATAAATACTTGTATATAATATAAACTAAAATAAATTTATATATATATATATATATATATATATATATATATATATATATATATATATATATATATATGAAAATAATCGTTAGTTGCAGCCCTACACCTTACACAAATAGGGATTCTTTTCCTGAGTTGCTCTTTACTGCATTGCTCCAGTTTGGTAAATTGGATAAAACTGAATTTTCTGGATTATTAAGTGCAGAGAAACATGTCGATATTTTGGTCCATGATAATAATTGTACATACGCTACAGATGTGAGAATGAAATAAAAAAAAAAACAATTAAGTATTCTTTTAACAGCCTATGGACTTTAAGACATTGTAATAAATGCCTAAAAATCAATCCATGCTCAATCCATGAATCGATAAATGCTCCTGACCTGTGGAGTCCTCTGATGAGGTGGTGGGCTCTTCTGACAAGGAAGATGGAGCTGAGGCATAGCGTAGCTCTGAAGGAATAACACCCTGATTATCCAGGAGTAGTGGAGTGGCCTGAGCTACATCATCTCCCATCAACCTCACTTCCTCCCTCTGTAAGCCCAGGTAATGATAATGATAATGATAATGAGTCTTTATTAATATTAATCACATATACATATGCACAGTGAAATTCTTTTCTTCGCATACCCCAGCATATCAGGAAACTGGGGTCAGAGCGCAGGGGCAGCCATGATACAGTGCCCCTGGAGCAGGGCCTTGTTAAGGGCCTTGTTCAACGGCCCAACAGTGGCAGCTTGGCAGTGCTGGGGCTTGAACCCCAGACCTTCCAATCAGTAACCTTAACCGCTAAACCACCACTGCCCCAGGTAGGCAAGATATGCTTGCATAAACACACAGGCACACAAGTGAGGGCAGGAAATGAGATATGCATAGTGTATGCATGGAGAAAAATATAATAAAAACCCGACAACCAGACAGACTAGAGAATGACAGCAGCCAGTATATAGCATTTAATCTTTTCTTCATGAGGTACCTGATCCACTTCGGTCTGTCTGTCTGTGTCTGGCTGAGGCGTCCGAGAGCTGCTGGCTTGAGACGAATTCAGCAGAAACTATGAGGAAAACGGAAAAGGTGAAGAAACGCAAATGTTACAGTGTTTTGTAACAGTGTTTTGTTTCAGATAAATTCCTTTATTTTAATAAATGCACTGAAGGTGGTGGTTTTGCTATGTTAATAATATAATATGCACGACGAGTCATACCCTATAGGCTTCATCCAGATGTCCGTTGTACACATGGAGGGCCTGGGCTGCTGATTTCTTGTTGTAGCCAAGCTCGACGAGGGTGTTGATGTCTTCCAGACGCTGCCTTTCCTTCTTCTTTATCTCATCCCGCTCCTATGAGAGTGCACCAGAATTAAGTATTAATTTGTAGATCTCTTCCTTAACTATAAAGTGTATAAATAGTGACAACTGGCCCATCGTACAATAGGTGTTAGCACCATGAACGCCAGAAAAAGGTGTTTCTATTTTGTTTATAAAAAACAATATTAGTACAAAAAGTGCATTTATTAAACATTTTAGCAAAATGTGTGAAAAGTAAAGCTAATGTTGGTTGTTCAAATAAATAATCCAGACAATGAACAGTGGTTTTAGACAGGGGTGTGTTATTACAGGAATCCCAATAATTGATTCTTAGGTGCCTCATGATTCTCTCTTGGAAGAGAGGTTGGTGCACTATAACCCAATCTGAACTTTATGTACGCATAGCCATAAAGACATTTCTGAAAAAAAAAAAAAAAACACTGTAAGGAGATATTTTGTGATTGTCATTAGGGCTGCACAATTAATTGAATATCAATCTCAATTACGATTTTGACTTCCCACGATTACATGAACATGATCGACTGCGATATTAACGTTTTTGTCCTCCGCTAATAGAGAACTCCACCGCAGATCAAATCAAGCGCTTCCTAAACTTACAGCCAATCACCATATAGAGGCGCAGGGATTGTGTCATTTTGTAATGCCAAAACCCCGAAACGGGGTTAGCATTTTAGCGCTCGATCTGCCAGCTTCACTTCGAGCTCCAGCGCTTTACGCGAGGGGAAATCATGACATTAACATGATGCTAAATAGCACTACAGAGGTTGTCGGGGACAATAAACGTTATCACGCCGAGGAAGGAAAAAACTTTGCAGATAAACTCAGGCTCTACAGTGTGACTATTTCACTCGAATTTGTGACTGAAAAGTATTTCGTGTGACTGTGAATAAACAGGTGCGAGTGACCTGTTCGGAGTTATATAATACAATCGGGATCAAAACTACTGGAAGTCCAAAATGCATCTACACCAAGCAACAGTTACTTTCACACTGCTTTTCATCTCCGCAGTCAACCGAACAAGTGTGTCAATACTGCGGAGAAGCCATTATGATGACAAGTAACTCTGTACATCATCTGCTTCAACTTCCCGATCTCACAAACCACCATCGATCCCGCAAAATGACCTGAACTTGCACCTGCTCGTGTAGACACAACGGCTTCGCACAGAGTAAATTAATAATAATGCTAACGCTACAAGGTGGGTTTAATTCAAACATCTTTATTTAAAAATTCCTCACCAACCATAATCAAGAGTAGCAACTGTTAGTCTGTAAACATACAGTACACTCCACTCTCCATCCACTAACTCTAATTCACTTCATTTAAACTCACGGTTGCCAGATATCACTAGAAAAGTCAACTCCATTTTCCATGTTTTGATTTAATCTCCCCAAAACATAATATCAGCAGACATGGACACTGTACTGGGGGAACCCATCTAAAACTGAAACAAAAATATAACTACTAAAACTGACTCCAACCCAGAACCATGACAGCGGGAAATGTCTAATAGTGTAGCTTTAAATATATTCAAGAGGAGCAGACTTCAAACACTGAACATTTAGTTTTATTTTTATAAATTATATATATTAATATATATTACACACAATAATATTTTAATGGGAAGCTTCAAGATGCATAAAAAAATTGTTGAATAATTTCATAGTGGCTCTCTAAAATGAAACTGAAGGTTGAACTGAGTTCTGAATTTCCTGGAGTTTCCCCACTGCTGATGGGGAATAAATATAATAAAGACTCATTTTGATTGTGTGTGTGTGTGTGTCACTGACCTCTATCCTGCGAGTGATGTGCATCACAGCCGCCTCCACATTGCCTCTGCAGGCTCTCAGGCCCAGGCGAGCGTCTTGTTCTGTGAAGCCTAAACTCAGCAGCTGGGTCATCTTCTCTGGGTCAAGACACAGTTGACTGTAGAGCTCCTCACCCTACCAAAAAGAGGCAGAGACAGCAAGAGAAACTAGTGATCAACACAGCGTCTTTGAGCTACCAAGCATGTTAGCGTATCCGAGTGTGTCTGAACTGAAAAGCACCTGCTTGAGTTTCTTAGCAGCTTGATTCTCGTTGCCTTCCAGGTACGCCAGCAGACTCTGAAGCAGATACAACCTGAGAAACAGAACCTCCTCTCCACCTGTATTCCCCTAGCAAGCAAAAAGATCCAACAAGCAGGTATTATTACCAGATGACTCAGTCAAGGATGTCAAACTCATTTTAGCTAACAGCCCATATTACACCAAGTCCAATGTCAAGTGGGCAGGAATAAAAATAAAATCAGTCTAGTGACCAATAACATCAACAACTCTTATCTGAAAGTTACATTCTGAATAGATTGAATACATCACTTACAAAAAAAAAGGTTTTTTTCCTTCTCCGTATTACTGTTTTAACCATAAATATTCACCCCCCCAAATTAAAAAAATAAATACATTAATGCATACATACTTATATATATGATATAAACTACAATAAATTAGATATATATTTTTATTTTTTTATATAATTAAATTTATTTTAGTATATATATATATATATATATATATATATATATATATATATATATATATATATATATATATACACATACATACATACACACACATACTACTATATCTTTACTTAATAGTAGAATCTTTACTTAATTTTTTTTACTTGATATTATGTAGAAGTATTTATGCATTATTTTTATGGATGCACAAAAAGCACTGAATTAAACTACAGTCATAAATTAATAATATATATTCTGGTGTGTGCATTGGGTTCTTTTCTGTTTTGGACAAACAGTTGTGTAAAGTTTTAGTCTGAAGTTTATATTTGTAACACCCAGTTTATGGATTTTATTTTTTATAAACAAAAAATGGTACCCCCATCCGATCAATCGAAAAAAATAATAATAATCTGCCAAATAAACGATTATGAAACTAATCGTTAGTTGCAGCCCTATTTGAGACAGAGTACACTTTGAGAACTATGGGCAAATGACAAGAGTTTATCACCTGTCATTAGACATCCATTATAAGTGAGAGCTGTTTCCATGGGTTTACTTTTTTCTCTCTCTTTATTCCCCCCAGAACATTTGCAAAAATTGCTAAAAACTTTGTCATTATGGGTTATTGTGTGTAGATTCATGGCAAAAAACTGTAATCCATTTAAATCAATAATAAAATAAAGTGTGATAAAATGTCTGAATACTTTCTGAAACCACTAGATGTTACAGAAATTACGATTAGAGATTAGGATGAAAAGCAAGATTTGGTGTAGCACTGCAATTTACTAAACCCAGAAAGCTCTCTCCAAAGTTGTTAAGTTCCTGATGCACTGAAAGGAGGATGAACGGTAAAAAAAACCTTAATGTTCTGCAGTCTTTGCTGATCTTCTCCATAGCATTTGAGGAAACAATTCTCAGCTTGCTGCAGTCTCTTTTTGCCATCTTTCAGACAGGACAGAGCCTCCAGAGCACGGTAACACCACACGATGTCCAGCTGCAGCACTGCATAGTTATCCACCGTGTTCAACAGCACAGAACCGCATTTACTAGAACAATCACAATCACTCTGTTATACAAAAACAGGATCCATTTGTCAACCATAACATCAGTACTAGCCGACATTATTTCAGTGTAAGACAGCTGCAGCGAGCAGTACCTGAACTGCTCATCTGCCCGAAGCAGGTAACTGCGAGCTTCATCGTATTCCTTCTTCTTCATTAAGGCTCTGCCTTTCTCATGGAAGCCCATGGCTAGGATGAGTGCCTAAAACACCACAGAGAAAAACACAGCCAAAGCAGATTAGGGCACAATGTAGAACATGCATGTTTCACTACAATATAGGGTTCCATGGGCTCCTAGCTGAAATTAACTGAACCTGGGTAAATTACAGCACTGTTTAAACAGTTTGCAGAAGGGGCCTTTCACTCTTTTCTTGTCAGTAAGAGACACCAAATGTATTTGTGTAGGGCCACACAGACAACGAGCAAAGTTGGGACTCGGTCACCTTTTTCTCACGGGCTGGGATCTGGATGGGGTTGCCTTTGTGATCTGCAATCTCCAGAAATGGGGTGGTCTCTGGATCCTCACTACCATCTGAAAAATGTCAAGAAGCCATGCACGTTAACATATGGGTTTACGAGATTTGAAAATTATTGCATTCTGTTTTTATTTACATTAAACACAGCATCCCAACTTTTTTGGAATTGGGGTTGTATAATCTTATAATATCTATAACATCTATAAATTTCATCACATTCATATTAGTGTAATTGCAGATGCCACATGCCTCATGATGTGAATGCACAAATGGATAATAATCGATTATGAAAATCCTTGTCAACGAATCTCATTATTGATTAGTTGGTCTATACGTGGCATGGGGGAGATTTACTGGTAACGTTACTTCAGTTCCGAAAACGTGCTTCGGAGAGTAAATACTAAAGTTGTGTCCCAAAGGATGTACTATACACTTACACTGTGCATGGAGTACTCTACCATCTAGTGTGTGGATTTTAGAAAGGTAATATCATCTCAAATGGAACACGAGCGGGTTTTTACTAACTGGAAGTATAAGCCACTTACTAGTCGACAGCACTTGACATCACACACACGTAACGCGACACCGCTAGCTTTAGCCTCAGAGTGACTTTCCCCACTGACTTTCTTCAGTTTACTGTTTCTGTCAGCGTTATCTTTAACTCCCGGCATGACCTCAGTCCTCATCAGACAGAGGCGAAATCGTCACGTGACTGAGGAAAAAAGTGTGTTACCTCTAAGTCCTCTAAGGCAGGTGTGCATTTTATATTAACACCGCCGAGAAGATTTATAAACTTTATAAAGCAGAGTTTCTGCAGCATGGAAGCATGACAGTGATGCGGTCATGAGTTGCTTAAAAGGTTTCATTTAATTCCAGTTTATTGTCATTATATGTTGTATTTGCGCACTTGCAGTGTAAATTCTGTTGATTATTATAACGGAAGTGATGTGTTAGTAATGAGACCGCATTGCTCCTCACGCGCAATGCAGACGCGGTGATATAGAGCGTAGCGCGGGTAAGATCTGTAATGTCTAATTAAAACACTATGATCAAAAGTAACATAATATGTCCAAAGGCAGCGAGTAACAGAAACCACAAGATGCAGTGAAAGTGAGTTTTTATTATTAATTTAGGACTGGAGTTTAATTCTGTGCTTTTTGTGTATCCATAAAAAAATAATTCTTTCTTTCTTTCTTTCTTATCTATCTATCTAAGTTAGTTTAGATTTATATTATATAAGTACTTATGCATTTTTTTTTTATGGATTCACAAAAAGCACAGAATTAAACTACAGTCCTAAAATAATAATATATATTCTTGTGTGTGTGTGTGTGTGTGTGTGTGTGTGTGTGTGTGTGTGTGTGTATTGTTTTTTTTTTCTATTTTGGACAAACAGTTGTGTAAAGTTTTAGTCTGAATTTATATTTGTAACACTCAGTTTGTTGATTTTATTTTAAGTAAACAAAAACGCACTGAAAGTTTGGCCCGCCCCATCCGAATAATTGATTAATCGAGGAAAGAAAAAAATAATAATACATTTTTTTTTTTTTTTTTAAATCGTTAATTATAGTCCTACATGGATGTGCAAGACCAAGCGCTCATAGTCTCACCTCTTTCTGAGAGGATCTGGAAACCTTTTCGAGTTCTTTGCATACTTTGTTCAATTAAACGCTCCTTTTCCTCTTCATCCACCATCGCTTTCTTCCCTTCTGGTTCAGTCACCTTCAGCACCATGACTTTACTGTTGTTCTTTACGTTCTGTTCGTCGAGTCGCTTATCTGAAAGAAGCAGGATGCAGAGCGGTGAAAAATTATTGTCCAAAATTCCCCAATTCTCATGCATAAAGGTGGACATATTTATGAGGCAAGTGAATTACACACCTGGAGACAGAGTTTTTTTATCAAAAATCAGCTTCATATATTTGAGCCCAAATTCCTCTGTGATCCTAAAAGATGAAATGGTGAAAAAGAATAATTTTGAAACTGGAGAAATCATTATAAGTTGCATTTTCAGTTGAATTTGGGGAAAACAATTGAAGCATTCGTTGTGCTGAACTATTTCAAGTGCTCTTGTTTGATTTGTTCATCGCAAACAGCTCAAAGTCTGAAAACTTTATTTGCTCAAAGTTGAATAATTTTGATTGCGACTGTAAGTGAAAAAAGTGTGAAAAGAAAGTTATACATACTTATTCATCAGATCCTGAGTTGTAATATCCAGTTTTGTTTCCAAGGAGTGTTTCTTTTTATTACCCTATGTAGTGACACACAGGATATACTGTAACATATGGGATGTTTTTTCCAAGTACAACACTCACTTTGTTTTTTATACCTTTCTAATTTCCTTTGGTAGCATGAGCTCCAGAGTTGCATTTCCCTCCTCTCTTTTGACAGCCTGTGATCTTATCTCTTCCAGAGCAATCTCCACTTCAGGCTGGGAGAATCCCACCATTTGGGAATATCTAACAGCAAGCTCCTAGAAACATATTAGGCACAACAGTGAGATGATCCAGTCCCAAAGTGTAGCATCATGAAGAAAAAAAAAGGGAAAATAAAAATACAAATATGGCACAATTGAAAATACATACACTAACTTTGTGTGTAAACCCATTGGCTCATCAATCTGGTATGCACGTTATAGGAACAAGTTTTAAATGTACAATTACAGACTGTGTCACTACTCTCTATCCCGTCCATTAATAGAACAAGGCATTAGGACCTCCACTGATCAGGTGTTATTTGGGTGGTTGTCCATCGTCAGCACAGTAGTGACACCAAAATAATGACGGTAGGATAATGAGTAATGTGTTGGGACACATTAATCATGCACAGCAGTATCGTTCATGATTGTGACAGTACCCCAACCAAACTATCCAGCCAATAGCTGTGGTCATGTGGTTAGTAGCTAACAGAGACCAATTAACACAAATTCATTCTTCTGCAGTAAGTATCTTGGTCAGGGACACAGTGGATCCATTTCCTATCCCGGGAACATCAGGAGCAAGGCGGGAATACACCCTGGATGGGATGTCAGTCCATCGAAAAGCAGCATGTACACATATCCACACATTCATTCAGACCTAAGGGCAATTTAGAGTAGCCTGGCATGATTTTGGGCAGTTGGAGGAAACAAGAGACCCCAAACCCTTCTTGGACACAGAGAGAGCTTGTGAACCTCTACACAAACAGTCTCTATCTGTACACTGACAAGAGAGGTGTGTCTACAAGGTGGACAATTAGTACACACAACATTCAGTGTTAAAATCCCCAGCAGCACAGTTGTATAAGTATCTCTTGTTAGATCACATATTCCTCACTCTGGAAACTTTCCAGCAGCACAGTCCTTTATGGAAGATGGAGTTTATTTGCACTACTATTACACAAGGCTGTAAGACAGACAGAGAGCATTGTGTCAGGCTCACCATCGCTCTATCTCTGTCAAACCTTCAGAGGCAAGATGTTATACTGGGTACAAGTCAAAGCATTTTAGTGTGAAGTACACAGGCTGGGAGATTCAGTGTTGGATGATGGTTTGTCTCAGATGATGTGGGAACGAACGTTGAATTGTAGCAATCATCAACTGTGAGGTTACACTAATCAGATAACATTCTGACTTTTAAATAACAGTAAGATTAAATCATAATCATAAGACATGATAATAGTTTTAAGCAGAAAGTAGTATCTGGTCAGTGTTAGTACTTTTATAGAGAGGAGCTGATAAATGGTGAATAATAACAGATGGGTTCCAGTCAGTGACTGTATACCTACAAAGTGACATACATGGTAAAAGAAAGACTGAGTGTATGGACAAGAGAGGATTATCTCATAGACACTCAGTATACATTTAATAGTTTCCAGATCAAGGTAAACAGGAAATCTCCAGACCCTGGTAACTGTAAACCTATTTGAGCTTTTTTCTTCTATAAATTACCTTCATTATCTTACCTGTATGTGTTCAAGACCAGCTTCATTAGCTTCTGTAGTGAAAGGGGGATTCCAGAGCTGAATTTTGTCCTGTTTGAGCAAAGCACTGAGCTTCGCCTGAATGTCCTGCTCGGCCATTCTTCACACTGAAGCTGTATTGAAACAGCTCTAACTCTATATTCAAGTGAAACCGAAAGGAATAGTTACTAGCAGATCCAGTGCAGGGGAATTCCTGGTCCAACTAGTTCAGGAGTTAGCTTAAATAACGCTGCTGAGTCACGGAGAAATCAGGGAAGATTTGTCCGACATTTATTATTAATTTGTTTGTTAATAATTCGTTATTATGTTGTAGATACTTCATACTGTGAGTTTTCACCTGTCGCCTCCTGGTATTTCTAATGTTCATTTTTTTATTTCTGTGTTCGTACCTACCCACGCTGTATACATCACGTGACATTGTTTTCGCCCTTCTCTACTTCCTGGATGTGTTCCGAGCGCGCGGACATACACGTGCCTGCGCGGATTCCCTGAACTACTAGGTGTGTTCATCTTAAAGCAGGACTATGGCGCGCGATCGCACAATGGTTTAGTAAAATGCATGCCGGTCATCTTTTTTTGTTGTTTAAACGCCATCCATCTTCTATACCATTGATCCTTTAGGGCCAGGGGAACCTGGGGCCTATCCCAGGCAGCATCGGGCACAAGGCAGGGTACACCCTGGTCAGGGTGCCAGTCCATCGCAGGGCACAATCATATACACACTCACACACCCATTCATACACTACAGACACTTTGGACATGCCAATCAGCCTACCATGCATGTTTTTGGACTAGGGGAGGAAACTCGAGTACCCGGTTGAAACCCCCACAGCACAGAGGGAACATGCAAACTCTGCACACACAAGGCAGCAGCGGGAATTGAACCCGCAATCCTGGAGGCATGAGGCGAATGTACTAGTCACTGTGGGCCCTGTTTAAACACCATCATTACACCTAATTGATCTTTATGATCACACAACTGATAACGTTTGTACCTGAAATTACATCCATACATGTACATATTTATAAATACAATGCAAACTGTCCTTTCAGATGGTGTATGTGTGTTAACATGTTTTCATATGATCTAGAGGTCATTCAAATGTCTACAAGACTAGACTTAATCAGAGTTTAATGTTCACAAAACTGCTTGCACCTATGCACCTGTTGGATTGATATAATTCACATGAATTCTGAGCAGGCTGTTCAGATGTAGGTCGCGTTCCATCAAATCTATATCAGAGTTGAGTACACATATGAAATTACCTAAACAATGATTGAACAATGATTTCCACAGTAATGTTTGATATTTGCATCCTTTAATGTTCTGAATAATCACATAATGTTCTACAGTATGGTCTTTGTCTATGCAGAAGTTAATATTTAGGACAGCCACAATTTAAACTAATTTATGTCCAAATTCTGTCATATGTCACAATACCGCAGTTTATTCCCAGCATTAAAGGCTTCAACTTGAAGTGTTGATAAATATTTGATCACTTGCCTGGAAGGAAAACCACAAAACTCAAATGTGTAGGAACCATCTGATTTAAATTGTAAATAATTATACTTGCAGATCTGTGGATATACACAGGACACTACTGCAACTGCACTTCATTAATTTTATTGGCTATAACTTGAACACAGTGTAACCAATACAGTCCTGCTGACATTGTGACCTTGAGCAAGGCACCTCATTTAAACCAGCTCTGTAAAATCCTCGCTCCAGCTGGTTAATATTAACTGCCTTGAGTTAAAAAAAAAAAAAAAGAGCAAACAAAATGCAAAACATTTTCATTTCACAGCATGTGTACAGTTATAAAGGATGTCTCAGGCTTGCTGGAAGAAAAGCAGACCCCCTCATGCATGAAAGATGTTAATTTATAGTATAGCAAAAATAATGTGCTGCACAAGCATACAAGAAATTCAACTCAAAAGAAGGCCCATCAAGAGGTGAAGATGTTGCCAATATTTTGACTACAAAAGTATGAATTTTTCCATGCTGTTCTTGGTGGCTCTGTCCACAATTCCACATTTGGTTTAATTAAGCAACTAAAGCATGAATATACTGACCAAGTACGCAGTTACTTGATGATTGAAAGATGAGATAACTGAGAAAAGTAAATCACACTCACACAAACACAGTTCACTGACAAAGCAGCCTTTAAAATGCTATACTTTCTCTAGCATCAATGTAAATTGACTTGTATCAGGTTTTCAGCTTATATGAATGTGTATTCTGTATAGAATCAGGACAAATGCTTTACATTGTTTAATTTTTTTTAATCAGACCACTACTGTTTTGCAGAATATTTTATTAAAAAAAAGAAAACCCCCCCCCACACACACACGAAACCTGGAATTAACACTTACATGATTCGATACTTTCAGCCATTTTCATAAATGCAAGTAAACACTGACCACTTTAATGCTGCAGGAAAATTGTTATTGTAAATTAATGTATTTCTGGTGCAAGTATGAAAGCAATATTGCACAGCCCTTGGTCATTTGTTTCTTCGCATTTAAATCTTGTCATCAGAATGAAGAGTAAAGCCCAAGCCTGCGTGCCGCCTCAGACTTCCTGGGACATTTGAGCTGGGGGAAGGGGTAGTATGGACTCATGGGAGTATGAGTGGACCGGGAACTCCCACAGCTCAACTGTCTGGACAACACTGCAGGTGCAGAGAACTTTCTGAAACCCTCAGATCCACAATCCTCCTGCAGTTTGTTGCTGAGATGATGTTGATTGGCGTAACCTTCACAGTCCTCAGATAACTGATCGCTTGAATCTGTGACCTCCACACTGTGCATTGTGTTATCAGTAGAAGTTGATGTTGAGTCTCCAGTGCTAGTCTTGTGGTCACAGGGTTGAGATTGACTGGTGTCAGGAATCAAGCAGGTCTTACGGTACATTCCCAGGTGTGTGCGCCACGTGGCATTGTCTGGATCTGTGACAACGTCAAACTGAGGTTCTTGGACAGATGCCTGCCTCATAAGGGTGTGTCGGGCCTGTCGCAAGGGAACCACGTTGACCAGGGATTTGCCAGAGATCTCCTCATTGGTGGATGGTGCTGGATTAAAAAATAGGTTACAGGAAGAAGTAATGGTAGGTTACAGATCTTACAGTAACAACAAGAAATTGTCCTTGGCCTAGAATATACACTTCAATGCAAGTTTGAATAACATTTTTTAAAATCGATGAAATATGCAAGGAAGGATTTAAAGATTTAAGTTCATTATTGCAGGAAACAGCAATTGGTCAAAATGTGTGTGTTAAGATATTAAAAGAAACAATTAATTATATTTTTGAGTGTGGTGACAGTCTAAACTTTCAGGACTGCTATTTGTTTTGGGTTTTTTTTCTACTAGCCATTTGTCTTTTAAGCCTTTCTTCAATGCTGTGAAATTCTATTTTAGGTCTTTTTTGTACCCCCATGATCCCACTGATATTTAACTTGATTGCTTAAATGTCTGTGCCTGTTTGAACTTTTTATGGCTTAAAATGAATGAAAGTAAACGAGATAGAACTGCTTTAAAGTCATTCAACAGTTTAATGAGGCAAATTCAAATAAATCAGCTAGAGCATGCAGTCTTTTGAGCCTGCTAATAAGCATAATTGCACATTTAGTCTCAATTGCTGTAATATTTAGGCTGCAGCAATGTGTCTTCAATAGGAAGACACCACTAAATGAACATGGGGTTCAGTTTTGTAGATAAAGTGAAAGATTTTACTTTTATTTCTGGCAGGATGTTTTGTACTCAGCTGTAGGCTACAGTATATGTCCTTCTACATGGCAATTTTGCAGCTTTTTGTGATGTAAAAAACAAAGTCAAGATAAATCATGTCAGAGCTTTTTCCACATTTAATGCGATATAGCAATCAACAAAATTAAAGTGAAAAAAAAGAGGAACATTTTGGGGTGGAAAGAAAAAGTAAAAAAAAAAAAACTTGCAATAATCTTTTTTCTGTGTTCAGAAACAGGTTTCTGTGCTCAGAACTAGTCACATTCAAACTCATGTTCAGAAGTCGTTATCATCTACATGTCATCAATTAAGTGATTCTGTTTAACCCCAAATAAAGATCAGCTGTTTATTTGTTTGCTGTAGGATTTTCTTAACAACTTGGTTTCAACGTGCCTCTTGGAGAGATGGTCCACAAAGTGCTTACAAAGCATGTATGGGATCTCACTGTTGAAAGACATGACTCAGGAGAGGGGTACAACAGAATTTCCAAAACATTAGTGGAGAAAATGGGGCACCACAGTGACATAAGAACAGGCCAGAAAAAGCTTATATGGGAGGCTGTGAAGAAACAAAACGAGACCTACAACAACATTAAAGGAGCTGCAGGAATATCTACAAATACTCCTCAAAGCCACATTCTAAAATCTAGTGGAAAGCCTTCCCAGTATAGTGGAGATTATTATAACAGCAAAGGGGGGTACTATAACTGGAACAGGATGTTCAAAAAGCACATATGGGTGTGATGGTCAGTTCTCCACAAACTTTTAGCTAGATAGTGTACATACTAATCACCCAAAACCATGTGGCAAAATGTGTTATGGTACATGAGACCAAGGTAGAACATTTTAGGCATAATTCTACAAGAAATATTTAGTGTAAAAACAAGACAGCTTATCACCCAAAGAAAACCATACCCATGTTGATGCATGGTGCTGGCAGCTTCATGCTACAGTATGGGGCTGTTTCTCTTCAGCTCGGACTGGTGCTCTAGTCAAGATATCTTGGAGCTGTATAGCTCCAAATACCAATCTATTTTATCACAAAACATGCACGCCCCCGTTTCAAATTTCACCTTCCAGCACAATAACGACCCAAACGCCAAATTCAAGTCAACAAAGGAAGAACGACTCTATCAGAGCTCAGATCTAAATTCTATTTAAAAAAACAAAAAACAAAACAAAACAAAACACATGGAATGACTTGAAGAGGACTGTACACAGGAGATCCCCTCACAATTACATAGATCTGCCCCCCCCCCAAATCAAAATGTGTCAATTTGGTAGACTCTTACCCAAAAGGCATGAATGCTGTGTATAACAAGCAAAAGGTGCTTTAGCAAAGTGCTTTCTTTTTCCTAAAACCTTCCTATTTGTTTTTCCCTTGAGTCACATTAAAGGTGGAAAAAGATCTGACATGCTTTATCTTGATTTCATTTTCACATCCTTTTTTATATCCACTGTACGTGTACTGCTCTATGCATGTATGTGTACTATGTATTTATTGACAGCATTAAATTTTTTTTATTATTTAAATACATTTCCCCTACTACTCCCTGCTGAAAAAAACAACAACAAAAACCAATAGAAACCCTCCTAGAATTTGCAATAGTTATAATGGGGATTGTATTAGTATTAATGAAAACTGTAATGGTCCCTGTGGGTCTGTACTGGTCATTTGTTGCCTTCTTGGTGGCATGTTATGTCTAGTGGATACCATTAAGGACCAATAATGGTAAATGTTTTAATGGTTAGCTGATGAGTTGTAATGGTATTTGTAGTGGAAACCATTAGAATTTCTGTAATGTGTTTTTTTCCTTAGCAGGGCTGTTATTTATATTGGCACCTACCCAAAAGATAGACAGACAGACAGACAGACAGACAGACACACACACACACACACAGAGATCTTCCAACATTCTGAGCAACAACAAACATTACATTACTCTAAATATGTAATTGTGTTAATCATGTCCGCACAGGACAGGAGCTGAATCTTTCTGATGTGTGATGGGGTGATCTATAAGCACATGGCAAATACACTAAGCAGGAACACCTCCACCAAGGAATTTCTTAAGAAAAGTATTGGACGCCATGATAGACAAGTTAACCTGAAAACAAATCAAAACTCAACTAACAGACAAAGCATGTCTCTGTCAGACTAACAAAACAAAATCTCTCATCTTTAACATTCTGTGACATTTATAAGGTTCTCTCTAAACCATTCAATTGATTAAAGATAAAACCTTATAATCAAGGGCTTGAAACAAAATGAACACTAGGTGACCAGATCCAGGTGTTAATCTCAGCACATCAAGTCTTGGTGTTATTTGTAAAAAGAAAATGTTTAAGATTAAATAGTTAAACAATATTACTGATATATAAAAGAATTGACTTTGCACCTGCTGGGACACAACAGAAAGTCGTGAGCTGAAGTTGAGCAGCAGGCAATTGGGAATCGCACTTTCTTTCCAGTTTCCGTCTAAAAAAACAAACAAACAAACAAACAAAAACTTTTCTTACCTTTCGCAAAACAAATCACCCTGGTTTCACGTTTCTGCTTCTCCCTGATGGAGTTGTACTGCTCTTGTAAAAGCGCTATGTCCATGTTTGTCGGCAGGGAAATGGAGTCGGTGTGTTCCTCCTGCTCGTGCCTCGTTTCCTCTCCGAAATGTGCCGACTTGAGGAGCTGATCACACGGACACGGCCAGTGAGGGCAGCACGCAGACGCCATCCTGCCCCCCTGCTCCCATTTAATTACCCCAAATCCATCCACTGCACGCGGATACCCACTCAGCTTGATTTTCCACTGTATGTGAGCTAGAAGTGAGTGGATAAAGATTTACAGATACACATAGCTACAGTGTGCACACTGGCACTGACACTGTGCAAATAAACTGGCAAATAAAGGAGGGCAATTTCAAGGTTGCACCTATTTATTATTATCATTATTATTATTAAGAGGAAATCATCATGCAGTACAGTGGGGATATATATATATATATATATATATATATATATATATATATATATATATATATATATATATATATATATAACAGTCTACATAGCCATGTTAATAGGCAGGTTTTTGTTAAGTCAGAGAATGACACTAAGAGAAATCATGTCAGATCTTTTCTCACCTTTAATGTGCAATTGCAAATAAACTGAAAAAAATAAAATAAAGAAAAACTTACAATAAACTGGTTGCATAAGCATGCACACCCCTTAACTAATACTTTGTTGAAGCACCTTTTGATTTAATTACACCACTCAGTCTTTTGGGGTAAGGGTCTATCAGTGTGGCAATATTATTTCCCTACGCTTTATGGCAAAAACATTCCAGATCCTTCAAATTGTAATTCTCAAGTGGTCCTGTGCAGTCTGCTTCCGGTCACCCTACAGGTTTTTAGTTGGATTCAGGTCTGGGCTCTAGTTAGATCTTTCAAAAACATTGACTACGTTCACATATTAATTGGAATTTGGGATTATTCGAATTAGTATTGAGTCATGTGTAAACGCCGTAATCTGATTGCCAGATTCAGATTAAGACAATATTCTGATTCCCCAAATTCTGATTCTCACCCTTGGGTTATTCCTGTTTTAATCCGAAATTTGATGCATGTAAACAATTTATTCAGAAAATCCACTGAAAGGAGATATATGCATATGCTCAGTTCGGAAGAAATTGTGGTTGCTAACAGATGGTTAATGTAGGTTAGATATTTAGGAACGGCAACTCAGGCATACTTACAACAACCATGTATACAGGAATATTCCAGTGCCTGTACACATATAAACATTGTATTTATAATACGGCCGCAACCCAAATATAGATGTTAAACGGAATTCGATGTGCACGTAAACATAGTCACTAATCTTCTTTGTGTGTTTTGGGTCATTGTTGTGCTGAAAGGTGAAATTCCTTTTCATCTTCAGCTTACTAGCAGGCACTTGAAAGTTTGTACTGAAATCGACTGGTATTTGAAGCTATCCATGATTCCCTCCACCTTGATAAAAGCCCTAGTTCTGGCTGAAGAAAAGCAGCCCTAAAGCATGATGCTGCCACCATCATGCTTCACCGTGGGGAAGGTGTTCTTTTGGTGAAGTGCTTTTTTTTTGCACCAAACATACCCTTTGGAATTTTGTCTCTTCAGAGAGTAACCAGTACTTGTCAGATATTCCTGCAGCTCCTTTAATATTGCCTTTGATTTCTTGGCAAGCCTTCCTGGTAAGTTTTTATTTTGCCCTTTTGTAAATTTTGGAGGGACGTCCTGTTCTTGATAATGTCACTGTAGCGTTCCATTTTCTCACCTTGTTTACGATGGATTGATGGTGGATTTTTCCTTTATAGTTCCATTTGCATGGTACATTATAAATGTTTTTATACCTGATTTTTATAATGTATTATAAAATAAACTATCCGCAGGGCTTTAGTGTCGCTGTGTTGACACATCGTTGTTGAACTAATGGGTGAGACTGACAGTGACAGGTAGGCAATGCCATTTGATCATTTTGCATGTGATTAAAAGTTTGGTTCAAGTTTTATAATTTCAAATATGTACACAAACAGTCTACAGAATCCAGTATTCATTTAGGTTGTTTTTGCTGTTGCACCCCTATTTAAAACTGACCGGATCATTACACAAATTCAATCAGCAGTCAGGCTCAAAAGCCTGCAAAAAGGTAGTAAATTTACCTGAAAGTGACTTTATATAGATGTATAGTCTAATGCATTAACACAGTGAGCAGGTGTTTATTTTGTTAAGTCTTGGCAAATTTTGCTGTGAAAGAAAAATGACACTGCCAGAGGGATTAGCAAAGATCTGAAAACAAACAGTGGAGACCTGGAAAAGTCATTTGAGGCAAGTGAAAGAAAAGTATATTACTTATTATATACAGTATTACATGCACTTTCATTTCATTGCTTAAATATTAATAGACTATGTTAATATCTTTGACTACTTTGGTTGCTTGGGATAATGAAGGAAGCTGGTTTAAACATTTCGAAATAAGGGCATGCAAATTTTTGCACTTAAGTGTATATTAGTCTAGTTAATAATGGGAACAGTTTTGTATGATTTGTATCACAGTCAGCTTCATTAACAGCTCTATGCTTGGCTTGGACTGGCTGTCTCACTTTTATGACACTTAAAAAAGGTTTCTAAATGAAGCATTTTTTAGGCTACTGAAACTGTACAAGGCCCTTTTTAATAAACTTCGGCAGTCATGTACTGTAGAGTTAATGTATTTCTTGATGTAATGCTGACAAAATTAGAAAAATGTTCCTTTAAATAATTGTTATTGCTATTGCTTTAGCTATATTTTTTGTGCGATTTAAGTCATATAAAGGAGTGTTGGTGCAGTGGATTTGACTCTCTTTCACAAACTACCCTTACACTACACTACCCTTAAACTAGTGGACTCACATGTACTGCCTGTGTTTTATTTTCTCATGTGAGTTTTACACTGTTCATTTCTTTTCACATGTAGGGTGTCATTTACTTTTTCAGTTGTCATTTTCTTAAATGAGTAATTATTTTTCACGTGATCACACTGTTCACATGATATCACATATTTGTTTTAGGTCATTCTGTTTGTGTGCAATTTCAGAATATAACATGAAAAACAGATGATCACACATGATCACAGTTCTCATACACTATATACAGTATCTCACAAAAGTGAGTACACCCCTCACATTTTTGTAAATATTTGATTATATCTTTTAATGTGACAACACTGAAGAAATGACACTTTGCTACAATAAGTAGTGAGTGTACAGCTTGTGTAACAGTGTAAATTTGCTGTCCCCTCAAAATAACTCAACACACAGCCATTAATGTCTAAACCGCTGGCAACAAAAGTGAGTACACCCCTAAATGAAAAAGTCCAAATTGGGCCCAAAGTGTCAATATTTTGTGTGGCCACCATTATTTTCCAGCACTGCCTTAACCCTCTTGGGCATGGAGTTCACCAGAGCTTCACAGGTTGCCACTGGAGTCCTCTTCCACTCCTCCATGACGACATTATGGAGCTGGTGGATGTTGGAGCTTGTGCACCTCCACCTTCCGTCTGAGGATGCCACACAGATGCTCAATAGGGTTTAGGTCTGGAGACATGCTTGGCCAGTCAATCACCTTCAACCTCAGCTTCTTTAGCAAGGCAGTGGTCGTCTTGGAGGCGTGTTTGGGGTCGTTATGCTGGAATACTGCATACTGATCATGCTCTGCTTCAGTATGTGCTCCCCAGTGCTGGGAGCACTCATGCAGCCCCAGACCATGACACCACCACCATGCTTGACTGTAGGCAAGACACACTTGTCTTTGTACTCCTCACCTGGTTGCCGCCACACACGCTTGACACCATCTGAACCAAATAAGTTTATCTTGGTCTCATCAGATCACAGGACATGGTTCCAGTAATCCATGTCCTTAGTCTGTTTGTCTTCAGGAAACTGTGGGCTTTCTTGTGCATCATCTTCAGAAGAGGCTTCCTTCTGGGACAACAGCCATGCAGACCAATTTGATGCAGAGTGCAGCGTATGGTCTGAGCACTGACAGGCTGACCCCCCACCCCTTCAACCTCTGCAGCAATGCTGGCAGCACTCATACGTCTATTTCCCAAACACAACCTCTGGATATGACACTGAGCACGTGCACTCAACTTCTTTGGTCGACCATGGCGAGGCCTATTCTGAGTGGAACCTGTCCTGTTAAACCACTGTATGGTCTTGGCCACCGTGCTGCAGCTCAGTGTCAGGGTCTTGGCAGTCTTCTTATAGCCTAGGCCATGTTTATGTAGAGCAACAATTCTTTTTTTCAGATCCTCAGAGAGTCCTTTGCTATGAGGTGCCATGTTGAACTTCCAGTGACCAGTATGAGGGAGTGTGAGAGCGATGACAACAAATTTAACACACCTGCTCCCCGTTCACACCCGAGACCTTGTAACACTAACAAGTCACATGACACCGGGGAGGGAAAATGGCTAATTGGCCCCAATTTGGACATTTTCACATAGGGGTGTACTCACTTTTGTTGCCAGCGGTTTAGACATTAATGGTTGTGTGTTGAGTTATTTTGAGGGGACAGCAGATTTACACTGTTGCACAAGCTGTACACTCTCTACATTGTAGCAATGTGTCATTTCTTCAGTGTTGTCTCATGAAAAGATATAATCAAATATTTACAAAAATGTGAGGGGTGTACTCACTTTTGTGAGATACTGTAGCTAAAATTATGAGGACACCTGAGTATTGAAGATTCCATTCCAAAACCATGGGCATTAATATTGAGTTGTCCCCACTTTGCTGTTATAATAACCTCCAGCCTTCTGGGAAGGCTTTCTAGTAGATGTTGGAGTGTAGCTGTGGGGATTTATGCAAAATTCAGCCACAAGAGCATTAATGAAGTTGGGCACTGATGTCCAGCAAGATGGTCAGGTATGATGTTGGCATTCCAGTTTATCCCAAAGGTGTTCAGTGACGTTGAGGCCAGGGCTCTGTGTAGGCCACTCGAGTTCTTTCATAAAACAATCTTTATAAACCATGTCTTCATGGAGTTCGCTTTGTAAACAGGGGTATTTTTATGCTGGAACGGCTTTGGACCTCTTAGTTCCAGCGAAGAAAAAAATATAATGCAGCTTAAAAAACCATTCTAGTCAATTGTGTGCTTCCAACTTTGTGGCAACAGTTTGATGATATGGGTGTGATGGTCCGGTGTCCACATACTTCTGGCCATATAGTGTATTTTTGAATTACTTTATACGGTATAAAGAGGTGTTTATTATTTGAGGTCTTGATTTACACTAACGTGTTCTTTTGCATCAGTACAATGCATCTATTTATATTCTGTCTAGACACTCGTTAATTGTCATTTCATGTCGTTTTTATTTTCTTACAGTAGTGAAGTGGCTTCGTTATTGTGTTTAAGTTTAAAACAAACGTAGCCTTATCTGTTAAAACACTTCCGTGAATTGTTTAAGGAAAGTTAAACATTGAATTTCTCTGAAGCAATGTGTTAAGTCAGCACGTTTGGACTATCAGCACTGTTTCTGGGCTGTGGTCTTGAGTAACAGTGGCCAGAACAGGTTTAAAGATATGGAGGTTAAAGACATGGGATCACACTAACGGGTAACACCACCTAATTATGTTCAGGACAGGGCTGCATTTGCAGAATATCTGATTTGATCCTTGGTGTAAAATTAATCTTTTAGGTTGCATTTTAATTGTTTAGGCATTTATAAAGTCTAGTGAAGTCTCACTTCATGTTTTTGTGCACTGTCACTTTAAATACAGCAGCGCGCGCGCGCGTGTGAATGAACTTTTACCATCCTGCAAGAGAACACCACACCAAATGGCTGAACTAACAGACTCCCACTACTTAGGATTTGACTTCAGCACCCAACAGGTAGTCTAAAAGCATATTTATTATTATTATTATTATTATTATTATTATTATTCGTACGTCTTACATGCATGCTGTGTAACCTCCTTTGAAAGAGCGGAAGAACGATTTTTTCTCCCTATCCATATTCCGGGAAACCCCGCCTTCTCTCCTATGATTGGTCATCACATCAAACGTCACACGCTGTCAGCCAATCGCTGAAAACAACTAGACCCCAACTTTTAGATTGGCAGCAATTTAAAAAAAAAAAAAAAAAAGCTAAAAAAAATGCGTTTTTGTATCTTTAGAATATATTATTAAAAAAGAAGAACAATTCAAGCTCTACTAAATCATGCCAGTGGTGTAAGCTATTAGCCAATCGAAATCTAAGGGGAAGGATCAGCCGGAGTACGGGTGTAGAATTAGAAAATATGAAACTGCTCGTGAATCTGGAATGTTTAGAGCTTCGATTGAGTGTTTTGATAGAAATGCGCTGTGCTGTTTAGTTTATTGCTGTATTGGTAAATAGAGGTTGATATTTCTTGGTGTGGAGAGTTTGTAAAGGCTTAAAAATAACCGTGAAAATGAGAAAACACTTCCCAGGGTTAGTAAACCTGGAGGTGCAGTAATAATGATAATAATAATACTAAAAAATCCAAACACATATAGTGTATATAAAATAACACAAACACAACTTAATTTTCTAGCGTTATTTTTTTTGGCAAGGAAATCATCAAATATCATCAAAGTTAAATGATGTAATATGATAGATATTATATTCATGAGGGGGATGGTGGCTTAGTGGTTGGCATGTTTGCCTCACACCTCCGAGGTTGGGAGTTCGAATCCTGCCTCTGCCCTTTGTGCACAGAGTTTGCATGTTCTCCATGTGCTTCAAGGGTTTCCTCTAGGTATTCTGGTTTCCTGCCCCAGTCCAAAGACATGCGTTGTAGGCTGATTGATATCTCTAAATTGTCTGTAGTATATGAACGGGTGTCCAAGGTGTCCCCCCCTTGTGCCCCGAGCCCCCTGGGATTGGCTCCAGGCTCCCCAGCCACCCTGTGTAGGATAAGCAGTACAGAAAATGGATGGATGGATTATTCATGCGTACAAAATGTTTACAATGATGCCAAAACTCGATTGTTTCATAATAGTTTGCATCACATTTAGATTGGCAAATAACAACAAAAGCCTAAAACTTGTTAAATTTTATGGCATTATATTGAATGTCCCATCCATCCATCATCCCATCCATCCATCCATCATCCCATCCATCCATCCATCATCCCATCCATCCATCCATCATCCCATCCATCCATCCATCCATCATCCCATCCATCCATCCATCATCCCATCCATCCCATTACCAGCCTATCACTGAGCTTGAGGCAGTAATGGATCCTGAATGAGATGCAAGTCTATCAGGAATAGACTGGAATATTTTTGGGAGGTGGGAGGAAACCGGAGAACCAACAGACACAGGGAAAATGTGCAGAACAATTCACAGACACTAACTCAAGCTCCAGATCAAACCAGGGACACTGGAGCCATGAGGCTGCAATGCTACTAGCTGCCCATGAATGTCACATAATTGTTTGTTTCTTTTATATATATATATATATATATATATATATATATATATATGTGTATATATATATATATATATAATGTATATGTGTGTGTATATATGTATATGTATATATATGTATATATATATAGTCCTGCATGTTTAGTTTGTTCATAGAAGGTTCCATGTTCTTTGTTTTTGTGCTCTATGTAACTTGGCCAAGGAAGCCTATGGTGAGAAGGCCTGGAGTGCAGTCGTTGTTCCCATTCATCCCAAAGGTGTTCAGTGGGGTTGAGGTTAGGGCTCTGTGTAGGCCACTTCAGTTCTTCCACTCCAACCTTCACAGACCATGTCTTTATTGTGCTCACATTGTGCACAGGAGCATTGTCATGATGGAACAGGTTTTGGTCTCTTAGTTCCAGTGAAGAGAGACTGTAAATCTACAGCATACAAAGATATTCTGTATAACTGTGTTCTTTCACATTTGTGGCAACAGTTTGCGGAAGAACCACATATGGGTGTGATAGTCAGGTGTTCACAAACCTTTCCACAAACCTCTGCACTGATATTAGAAATTATGATTATTTTCTTCTCTTTTATTATTTTAAGCTGAAAGTTGTTGCCATCAATGGAAAGCTTCAAGTTATTTACCAGAGCAATGTCCAGTTTGAAAGCGACCTTCCAGAGTTCAGGTAGGCACATGTTTGCCCTCTGGATTGCTTCAGAACGTCTTCTTTACCTACAGCAGATATAGTATTGTGTTAAACTATCTTTGTTCTGTGTTTTTACCATACAGGACTCAGGGGGGGGTCTACATCCATGTGGACCAAGTGACTGTAACCTCTCCAGTGCTCATGTGGGTCAAGGTTAGGGGCACCGTCAGTCAGTTTGTTATTTTCAAAAGACTACTATAAAATATTTAACTTTTCTTGTCCATAATTGCATATCAGTTCTTGTTTCAGTTGTGAGTCGATTACTGAGTTAGGTAGTTAATGCAGATTTGCAACTGCAGGCACTCGACCTCCTCCTTGAGAAGATGAAGAGTGCTGGATTTGACTTCTCTCGTGTGAAAGCTGTTTCAGGCAGTGGGCAGGTATTCTGCACTCTCTTTGACTGCGTGTACTAAAATGAATTCAAAATGAACAAAGCCAGTTTGTTTGATGTGTTCATTGCAGCAACATGGCAGTGTGTACTGGAAAAAGGGAGCGAGGAAAACTCTGCAGTGTCTGGATCCGGGAAGATATTTACACAGCCTGCTGCAGGTACCGGTTGTTTTGATCAGAAACTCCACTGAGGAGAATTAACTTGATTTCCTTTTGAAAGTGTTCAAGGATCATCGGTCATGTGTGGTGTCAGGCTTCCTTTATACTGTTACGAAACTGTGACGGTTTAATGTTTAAAGTAGTGCCTTGTGACAATGAACATATTTAATATGAGAACAGAAGGCAGAACCTGAGCTAGGATA
The DNA here is from genome assembly GCF_001660625.3 of Ictalurus punctatus. Lineage (NCBI taxonomy): Eukaryota > Metazoa > Chordata > Actinopteri > Siluriformes > Ictaluridae > Ictalurus > Ictalurus punctatus. The sequence goes on from NC_030416.2 coordinate 27,278,823, forward strand.
GAGAGTGTAGTGTTAATTTAGTAATATTGCTTTGATACATTAAGTGCTGTTCTGTCAATAGTAGAGGTGTTTCTTTACTTTTCTCTGAGTTCAAGAGTCATTGCATAGCAAAAGAGAGAGCTGTCAGCTGTTAATAGAAAAAAAAAGTTTAGTTTTTACATTTGAACAGGTGTGAACAGAAAATGTTAATACTTTTAAGTAAAAGTATTGGTTTCCCTACAATGATAAAGGTGTCCCATCGATGGCATGTTCCTGCTGCTGCACCCAGTATGGGATAGATGGGATAGACACCTGATCCATCACAACCCTGACCAGAATAAAGTACTGTGGCTGAGTGGTTAGCATGTTTGCCACATACCTCCAGGGTCCGGGGTTTGAGTCCCGCCGGGGCCATGTGTGTGCAGAGTTTGCATGTTCTCTCCGTGTTGCAGGGGTTTCCTCCGGGTACTCCGGTTTCTTCCCCCAGTCCAAAGACATGCATGGTAGGCTGATTGGCATGTCCAAAGTGTCCGTATTGTATGAATGGGTGTGTGAGTGTGTAAGCGATTGTTCCCTGTGATGGACTGGCACCCTGTCCAGGGTTTACCCTGCTCCCTGGGATAGGCTCCAGGTTTCCCCTTGACCCTGAAAAGGAGTAAGCGGTAGAAGATGGATGGATGGATGGATAATAATAATAATAATAATAATAATAAAAATAAATGATGGGCAATAAGGACATTGAATGAATAAAATGAAGGGCATTGTGTAAGATCTTTGCTCATTTAAACGTGGAACTACCTCATGAAAATCATACTTGAGTGAAAGTTAAAAGGTTTACAAGTACTGGGGTATTTAAAGTCAATAAAAAAACAACCCTAAATTAGTATGTAAGAATTTTTTTTTTTGCGTAGTCTCACTGCACGTTTGTAACTTTTCACATGCATGAATTCTTATGAAACGCTACACAGGTTATTTACACAGGTTATTTACACGGGTTATATTTAGGGGTTGAGTTGAAGATCTATTTTTCGTTCGTATGAAATCCAAAGAAAGGTTCTCATATGAAATCCAAAGACACATTTGTTTAAATTTTTTTAATATAAATGAACTTTTAATGTATGAAGAATGGGGGGAAAAAAGATGGGTTTTGCTATCTGTTCAAATCGATAGTGATGTTTTTAATGCAAATACATTCAAACTGATATGAACTTGGTAGCCAGGCAAAAAAGTCATGATATTTGAGGGATTCCGATCTTTAAATGAAAATTTAAGCCAAAAACAAAAAGCGACCCTTTTCCTGAAAATGTAATTGAGTAAGAGTGCAAGTACACAGGTAAAACACAAACTGAGTGCAAGTACACAGGTAAAATACAAACTGCTTAAAATGATAATAAATTAAAATGGTACTTACTAAATGATTCAGATGTACAGTATATAGAAGTGAGCCAGATTGTAATTCAATATAGATAAAATGCAGTACATTAAAGGGTTTATTTATAATCCAATATAAAATCTTGCACCTGTATATACAATGTATACGTTTCTATATCAGTTATATATGAACATGTCCGAACATATGTACAACCTCTATTAAAAACTCGTCTTGCCAATCAAATAATTTCACATTGTGTACATTTTTTGCAGGACACTCTGGGCTTTGATTAGATACTGTAAGCTTAGTTATTATCACTTGTTTGGTTTAAATGATATAAGAGCCAGTTTGAAAAGTGTGACATCCAACCATGTGTTCCTCTACAGCAGTATCTGCCACTGTATTTCTTTTTCAAGTCAGCTTTAATGACATCCCGAGCAGATTCCTGTTTAGTTGCATGTCTCTTTTTATAGGGTAGATTTGCTGTCCAGGACAGTCCTGTGTGGATGGACTCCAGTACTTCAGAGCAATGTAAGAGCCTTGAATGTGCAGTAGGGGGTGCTCAACAACTTGCTGATATCACTGGGTCACGGGCCTATGAGGTGTGGACCGCTAAAATCATTGTATACAATGTTACAGGCATCTGATCATCTGATATTAGAGCTGATCCGAAAATGCTAAACTTGGCTTAAACCTGGCTTATTTTGACCAAATTGAGCAAAGTATAAATAAATAATTTAATTATTTGTTATTAATGTTTTTAGCGCTTTACTGCAAATCAGATTGCCAAGATCTACCAGTTTCAGCAGGACAGATACAATGAGACTGAGGTAAGTGTGTAAACTGTCAGCAAATTCATAATAACTGCATCCACAAATATAAATAGAGTACATTAAATATAAAACAATGTATCTGGTTTTTTTTTTTGCTTTGTTTTTTTTTTATATTTGATTTTAATAGAGAATCTCACTGGTCAGTAGTTTTGCTGCATCTCTTTTTCTCGGTGATTATGCAGCTGTTGACTACAGTGATGGTAAGTTAAGTTAGGATTTCTATAATAATAAGAATAATTTTTCTATTTTTCTGCAGATGTTTATTTTTTTTAATGTTAGTGTAATTATTAAAGTTTTTTTCTCTACATATATTTTCTTGCAAGGTCAAAAAAAATGATTCTTTCATACTTTAATTAGCCAAGAGTTTGCTTAGTTTTCTAGGTCATTATGGTTTATCATTAGTTTGAATTGGTTAAAAAGATAAGGTTGTGGCAATACGATGAAAAGAAGTTGGAGGTGAATAGGCCGTGCCATGTTTATCTAGTACCTTTGTGATTAGATTACAGAAGCTTGATCGGATTTACTCTATTATCAGTCAATGCCAAGACTTGAGGTTTACCAGTATACTGGGGACTCCTTCCATAAATGTTAAATAAACATCTTACAAAATGTTTTACCAGATCAACAAGTACATATTTTCCTTCATTAAAAAATAATGCATTGAAAAAAAACTAACACTTATCATTAGGTTTTGATATGTGGAATATTGAACATACAAGTCCCTGTGAAGTAGCTGTTATTATAGAAATGATAATGTATTACAGCAAGTTCATTAATATAAATCTTTGATTTGACTATTGTCAGAGCTGCTTACCAATAAAATTCAAGAATTCCAACATTGCTATGGTTGACTCTATATGAGTACCTTACCTACGCATGCAATAGACTGGCAGCTTCAGTCAGTCTGAAAATTATTATTTCTTGCGAAGCCTCCTGCCTCATTCATCTGGGATATGGGGTCTGGAAGTTTAGATGGCTGATCATAGACTTGCTCTTTTCCAGTTTATGCATTTTTAAAAGAGAAAAATTGGTGCAAGCATTTTACTCTGAGAGAGGAGTGTGAGGCATAAGCAGGAATCATTGTTTACATGTATAAATATGTGCTCTAATTTAAGGTTCAGGAATGAATTTAATGAATATCTTCACTAAAAAGTGGTCAGAGCCATGTCTGAAAGCCACGGCACCTCGGCTGGCAGAGAAGCTGGGTAACCCCACACCACCCACTGCAGTTCTGGTATCACTCTTTTTCTTTGGTCCTATTATTTATTTATTATGTTGATTTTTTTTTTTTTTTTTTTTTTTTTTTTTTTTTTTTTTTTTTACATTGCTGTTGTTAGAAATGAAAAAGCCATGCTGAAAAATAGAACCTGCTGTGGATTCTTCCAGCTGCCGTTGTACCCTTTGCTGTGCTAGTGTTTTAAAGGGTTATGAAATGTTAAGATGCAGCAAAAAAGATGTGTTATTTATATAATACTGCTGTTTTTAATGTTTAATATTCACGTCTCTGCCTAGGGCTCTGTTTCTCCCTATTTTGTCAAGCGATTTGGGATGCCAGAAGACTGTAAAGTGGTGACTTTTACTGGAGACAACCCTGGTAAGGCTAAAACTTCCAAAGCAAAGCATGTTCACTTTAGTTCTAGTCAATCTAAAACACCTGAACCAACTAATCCAGGTGTTCAGTAGTGTCTGAATATGTACTAACTCTATATTTCTAACTATAGTAATTATGGAGATACTCAGGAATGTGGTTGTAAGACTGAGCACAATGGTGGAGCACTCTGTTTGGGCAGAGAATGAGATGGTCAGCTCGAAATGGGCTAAAGGCTCCAGAATTATTGGCACCATTCATAAAGATACACTATATGGCCAAATGTAGGTGGACACTTATTGAGTATTGAATATCCCATTCCAAAACCATGGGCATTATAATTTAGTTGTTCCCTCTTTGCTGCTATAACAGCCTCCATGCTTCTGAGAAGACTTTCCACTAAATTTTGGACCGTGACTGTGGGATTAATACCCATTCAGCCACAAGAGCACAAGAAGTCGGGGATATAGTGACCTGGGTGATGTCCATCAAAATAGCCTTGCATGAAATTGGTCTTCTGGTATATCCCAAAGGTGTTCAGTGGAGTTGAAGTCTGAGCTCGGAACAGGCCACTTGAGTTCTTCCACACAAACTTTGGCACACCATGTCTTTATGGAAATTGATTTGTGACCATGTCGTGCTAGAACAGGTTTGAGTCCCTAAGTTCAAGTGAAAGGATATTTTAATGCTACAGCATACAAAGACATTCTATACAATTGAGTGTTTTCAGCAGTTTGGAGAAAAACCACATATGGGTCTTATGGTCAGGTGTCCACATGCTGTACTTTTGGCCATATAGTACATTTAAAAAAAATTATGATTAAAAGTATTTATGGTTAAATCGCTGAAAATATGAGATGAACCTTTATTTGAAGTACATTTAATCTGAGAATTACAAAAACACATCAAGGTTATTGGCACCCTGTATTTAACACTTTGCACAACCTCCCTTTGCCAACATAAAGGCACTCCTATTATGCTTGATGAGATTGATACTCCTCAATACACAGTCCCTTCAGATCCTCCAGAGTCCTCAGTCCTCTCTTGTGAACACCGCTGTTCAGAATTTTCCTCTGGTTTAGGTCATGGGTCTCAGATGACCATGCTAAGAGCTTGTTTCTGTGCTAACTGAACCATATTTGTGGATTTGGATGCATGTTTTAGATCATTATCTTGCTGGACGATACAACCATAACCCAGTTATAGCCTTTGGCAGAGGCAATTCTCCACAGAGACATTTTTTAATAACCATTTTAACTCATCACTACCAAAGGTGGCAGTAATTCTGGTGCTCACGGTATTTTTGTAATGTAACAGTTTGTAGGTGTAATATAAACACAGTGTCTCATTACTGACATATTTTGACATGTGGTAGATAATCACCTTGTGTTTTAATTTAGCCTTTAGATCAAAATGTCATTTAAAAATCATACATTCAGTCAGGTGTTGAACAGTAGTGTAGAATATGTGTAGTAATTGGTGTAGTATCAGAGGTATACTGTATTTGGAATATCATGGGTACACTGTAGTTCTTTTCATTTTATATTTGTGTCTGCTGGCTTTCTCACACTACTCAGTGAGGATTTATAGTCACTAGATGGCACTGAAATGGCATAATTTTTCGTCCCTCCCCCAGCACATCCTGTTGGCGGCTTCCAATGAACAGCGTTGCCAGTTTGGGTGGTTTCCCATCTAACAGGGCTGTTTTTTAATCACATTTGGCTGGTATAAATGGCCTTGGGCTTGGAATGTACTGTAATTTGGGCTCTTTTTGTTGATTGTGTTAAGGATGGAATTTAGCAACCACGCTATATTATCTTGTAGTAATAATGATGATAATAATAATAATAATAATAATACTTGTAATTAGATTAAGAAGGTGTTTGAAATATATTAAATTTATATTATTTGAACGATATTTAATTTGTATATTACATCTAAATATCAAAGGGTCTAGGAAGGGTTTTATGGTGACTTGGGAGGATTTTAAACAGCCTGGAAGCAGCATGTGAACCTTACAAACTTGGAGAAAGTGGAAAAATGAGGGATGTGGGATGTGAAGAGGGCATATTCTCACTTCTGGCCACGTGCCTGACTCTCTCACCTCATTACTCCAGATTTTAATAGGTCCCCCTCCCCTAATTTGCAGTCATAACCATAAAACCAACCCTTATGCCAACTGTCATTCATGTCTAGTCATTATGACATCTCGCCCAGCATGCCAGAGAGATTCACCAGTATGTGATAAGTTTATTAGTGATATGTGCCTTTACAGTACTACTACTGTACCATGCATTACAAATCTTTACATTCATATCATAGTTGTTACTGTCAATGAGAAATCAGAGGTCAAGTAGTAAAACAACTAATGGTGAAAAAGAATAGTGTTTGTGGATGTATGATCAGAGCCATATCTCCCTGCAGTTCTTGCCTGGTTTCCCACTGAAGCTAAGCAGGGTTGAGCCTGACCAGTACCTTGATGGGAGACCTCCTGGGGAAAACTAAGGTTGCTGCTGGAAATGGTATTAGTGAGGCTAGCAGGGGGTGCTCACCGTGTGGTCTGTGTGGGGCCTAATGCCCTAGTATAGTGACGGGGACACTAAAGTATAAGAACAGCACAGTCTTTTGGGTGAGACGTTAAACTGAGGTCCTGACTCTCTGTGGTCACTAAAAATCCCCGGACACTTATCGTAAAAGAGTAGGGGTATAACCCTGGTGTCCTGGTGAAATTCCCCCATTGGCCCTTCTCCATCATGGCCTCCTAATAATCTCCATCTTTGAACTGGCTACATCACTCTCTCTTCTCCACTAATAGCTGGTGTGCGGTGGGCGTTCTGGCGCACTATGGCTGCCATCGCATCATCATCCAGATGGATTCTACACATAGTGGTGGTTGAGGAGACCTCACCCTATGTAAAGCACTTTGAGTGTCTAGAAAAGCTCTATATAAATGTAACTGTTATTAATATGACGAATGTCAAATGTTCACTGGAAAATTTAGCTGTTTTGTGTTTTATATAAATATATAGTATGTAATGTATGACCGCTCTGCCTGTGTTAAAGCGGACATAAATGTCTGCAGTCCAGAATGAATGAACAGCAATGTTCCTGCTGAAGTACTGAAATGCTCTTATGGGATCATCAATCTGTGATACGAGAGGTCCCTGTATGTATCATGACCCAACCCTAGGGCAGATTTATTCCTCTTTTTTACTGCAAAAGAAACAAAAAACAGCACTAACTACCCATGACTAAATATTTAACCAAGTTCGCGCTACCAACCAAATTACACCATGAAAAAGTAGCTGTGGTGTGAGCTGTAAATTGCAGCCCAGCACACATGCTACACCACTGTGTTTTACAGTTAGAGTCTGTTTTTCCACCCTCACTGTAATCTATCAGCATCACCTTGATTGCCAGGATGTATATTAGATTGATGACATTCATTGGGACATTATCAGTCCCTGCATGATGATGTTTTAGAAAGGAGCTAAATTTGCACGAGATGAGTAATACAGGTGTGACAGTTCTGAAGTAACTCTGTATATGTAATTAGATTTTCCCTTTTCAGGATCCCTAGCAGGGATGCGCCTCCAGGAGGGAGATATAGCGGTAAGCATCTCCCAATTTCTCAGAGAGATGGACTTCAGCTTTATTTGGTTAGGGGAGTGAGTAAGGTAATATGTAAAATGCAAATGTTTTAGTAATACCTTTATACTGCATGTTTCACAAATGAGGGAATATCAGAATAGATAACCAGCTGCTACCCTTTCAGTCCCTAAACCTTGTAGCTTATTATTCAGTTCTTTTTCTTAACGAGTATGGTTTAGTAACCACTATGAATTATTCATTAAGTACTATAAGTGAAACTAATAGAAAAATGATGTAGTTAGGAGAAAAAGGAATTTTGCATAACTTGTTCAGGTTTTTATCAAGTACCAAATCCACTCTGTGGCCAAAAGTAAGTGGACACCTGACCATCACACCCATATGTGGTTCTTCCCCAAACTGTTGCCACAAAGTTTGAAGCAAACAATTGTCTGTGTGCATGCTGTAGCATTACAGTTTCCCCTCACTGGAACTAAGGGCTCCAAACCTGTTCCAGCTTGTAGTGGAAGAACCTTGCACAGAGCCCTGACCTCAACCCCACTGAACATCTTTGGGATGAGCTGGAACGCTGGCTGCACACCAGGCCTCCTCAACCATCATCAGTGCCTGACCTCACTAATGCGTTTGTGGCTGAATGAGCACAAATCCCCACAGCCAAGCTCCAAAACCTAGTGAAAGTCTTCCCAGAAGAGTAGAGGCTGTAACAGCAGCAAAGGGGGGACCAAGTGTGGAATGGAATGTTCAGCAAACATATATATTGTATGTGTGTGTGTGTGTGTGTATATATGTATGTATGTGTGTGTGTATATATATATATATATATATATATATATATATATATATATATATATATAATGTATGTATATGTGTGTGTGTGTATGTATGTATGTATGTATGTATGTATATGTACATACATATATATGTATATGTATGTGTATGATCGTCAGGTGTCCAAATACTTTCGGTTCTGTAGTGTATTAACATGGAATTGGTCATTTTGACACCAGCCTCTCTGTTCTCTCTCTCTTGAAGTTAATAAGACAAAAAAGTGCATTTTATCATGCTACTAAGAAACCAAAATGACATATATACAAGTCCCTGTCAAAGTTGTTACTTTAAAATAAAATAATGTATTAGAATGAAATATAATATAGTATATTTCATTTATATTTAATATATATTTGTATTTAATATATTTTATATAAACTGTGCAGCTGGAACTACTTTCCTGCTGCAGCTCTAGAAAATTAATCAACACTTTCAGAGTAATCAGAATTGAGAATTTAACAATGCTGTGATATGAAGAGATTGAGATGTACAGTATCAGACTCGCAGGACTATGAAGTCCATGTAAGAACTTCATTTGACCTCCTTGTCCTTCCTCCATCAGCTTTTCCCACATGTATAGCATTAGTGGGAATGCGCTGTGCTTATTCATATTCTCTCTAGCATGTGACTCTAGCATTTAACTCAATCTGACTGATGAACATAAGTTCACGGGTTCACACTTCAATACCTGTATCTGCATAGCTTATTCTAAAGCAGCACAAGGTCTTGTCACTAATCTTACTAACGTTTGTTAGTCATTAAATTCATTCATTCAGCTTCAGTAACTAATTTCTCCTGGTCAGGGACGCGGGGGATCTGGGGCATATCCTGGGAACACCGTGCATGAGGTGGGAATACATAGGGGTTAGAGTGGAATGTTAAATTAATTTGACAACATGGATTCAATGTTACTATTAGATGCTGTTCTCAGCATTGACTAATGTGGAAATGTGACGTTTCTGATGTATCTATGCTTTGAAGCCACAATCAGGTTTCCAGAAATAAAGCTTTTAGTATTTGTTTCTGGAGGCTTGATAAATTTGTGATAACATTTTGCAAGGAATATGCCAATTTCACATATTATCAAATGGTCAGGTGTTTTTTTTTTTTTTTTTTTTTTTTTTTAAATGTGTTGAGACTGTAAACACTCAACTGATAATCTTCTCCATTGCATACAAGTCTACTTCCATAATTTTTAGTTCTTGCCTTAAAGCAGTCATGAGCAATGTGCCATCTTTCTGATGTGTCATATTTGTTAGCGATATAAAAGAGAGAAGTCAGCACACTATGTATATCCCTTCACTGTTCTTAAAGATGATGCTACGCATCTGACATCCCTCTAGTGGTTTTCTGTCAGCAAACTGTATCATGTTGAATGGTTAAGTGATTTACATTTGCATCCAATTATAATACTACTACGCACTACTCTGGTCTGCTAATAAATTCTCATATGAAGCTGCACTTTTTGAGCTCCATTCCGTTGTCCTCTTCCCAAATTTAACTGCTGGTCATAGCACATTGGGGTGTGTCCAGAACAGAATACTGCCTTCATGCTGTGCTGCTTATGCTCTCTATTATGCCAGTCATCTTCTAAGTCACTGCTTTTTAATAGCTATGCAATTAGCTGAAGGAAATGGTTTGAAATCTGCTTCAGAGACAGCATACGTCACCATGTTGCCAGGTTACTGACATAAATGGGCAGCTGTGAGAATGATTTGAGCTTTTTATGCCTCACAGGTGAGCCTGGGCACGAGTGACACTGTGTTTCTGTGGATCAAGGAACCCAGGCCTGTGGTGGTAGGACACATCTTCTGCAACCCTGTAGACTGCCTGTCCTACATGGCTCTAATCTGGTAAAAGTATTCTGCATTACACTAATATATATATATATATATATATGTGTGTGTGTGTGTGTATGTATATATATATAAATATAAATAATCCCAATGAATACAATAGACACTTTTGATAAATACAAAGGCACAGTCACACTTGAGCTTTAGGCAGGACCATAGAACATCTAAAAGCAACAGACCTGAAGATTTAAGGAGCTTGGGAGTAGGATACAGTCTGAATATAACAGTAATGCAGGGAGGAGCAAGTCTGTTGGGGGAATTAAAACAATTACAGTGCTGTGTAAAAGTATTTGCCCCTGACTTCTTTTGTTTTTGTGTATTGTTTCAGAATTCAAAATCTAAGATAAAACAAAGACAACCTGAGTAAACACAATATACATTTTTTAAACAATAATGTTTATTGAAGCAAAAAAGTGATCCTTTGTTTTATGTTTTATTTCCTTTGAAGATCGAAAAACTATTTAGTATGAAATATACACAAAATCCAGAAGAAATCACATTACTGAGGTAAATCCAGTGTTATAAAGATGACAGTTTGCATTATGCAACACAACATGTGTCACTTTTATTAGGAATTACACAAAATTAGGCAAAAGAAGCATGATACATTGTACATTGAACTGATCTATGCTTTCCAAGATGAAGGATAACAATAACAGGATGTTTTTTTTCATGATTTTTTTTTAATTCATGCAGGGTTTCTAAAACACGTTTGCTCCTCTCTTGTCATTCACCCTTTAAAGACAAGCCATAAATCACAAAAGGATTTTTGGGGACAGTTGTGATGGCAGTTGGCACACACTTCAATATGCCCTTGGGATGACCTGCCACACAGAAGGGCTAAAATCAGTCCCTGGAAATTGTTGTCTCTTGATTGCAAAATAGCCAAAGATTCAAGATGGAAAAAAGTCTCATAGGTATTTCGTATGTCCTCTTCTTGCTTTCATGACAGTATACTGTATACTCAAGCTGGCATGGGCTCCCCAAGTTTGGGCAAAATCTCATGATCCATTTTAGATCAAGTCCATAGGAGGAAAATCTGGCTTTTTTTTTTTTTTTTTCCCCCCAAAGCAGTTGATATCACAAATGTGTTTACCTTTTAAATAGGGATCTAGAAATAGTGAAGAATTTTGAATATTAAATATTGAAGATATTGAAATCTTACTTTCTTTGTTTATTTGTGTGGTATTTGTGTGGGGGTGTGTGTATGAGAGAGAGAGAGAGAGAGAGAGAGAGAAAGAAAGAAAGAGATGGAAAGTAACGCTGACCTTTTTTTTTTTTATCTTCCCCAGTATAATGGCTTTGTGTATCGAGGTTCTGAATGGCTCAGTAATGGCTGAAGGCCTTTTTGAAGACTCTTGAAGCTCTGTAGGCATGTAGCAGACATAAAACTCAAGTGCCTTGCTCTCTAAAACTATATGAATGGCTATGGGGAATTATCAGGCTAGCTGCTGATTGAGGCACTGGTAAAAGTCGCTCTCATGCTGCCTGCAGAAAAGACCGCAGTATGATAGCTGTAAATCCCATATGTAGTAGCAGTCCTTATGCTAACTTTTAGAGTTTTTATTGTATTTACAGGTACTCTGAAGAAAGATTCCTATGAATCAAGAAATGAGGCGCTCTTACCGCAGGCTCAAATTATGAACAGTAGTTCTGTTAAATAATATAAAACCTGTATTTACTTATTTTTGTTTGATTGAAATTCAGAATGTAGATTGTAAATGTATGAATGTATCTCTATTGAGCAAGCCAGAGGTGACAGTAGCAAGGAAAAACTCCCTGAGACGATATGAGGAAGAAACCTTGAGAGGAACCAGACTCAAAAGGGAACCCATCCTCATCTGGGTTACAACGGATAGTACAATTATAAATAAGAAATTCCCTTCTATAACTGTGCTAATACTACATGGTCAAATAGTGCAGCTGTGTAACCAGGAAAATTCATTACAGTTTTTACATGAAGTCTGTTTTGTTGAACTTTTCCACTGTTCAGTGATTTAGAATTGAGTGCAAAACTGTTTGTGGCAATTGTAGTCCTAGCCATCATAACATAACTGTTCATATGATTTGGGTCCAAAGCCATCTTATGGTTATTCACTGGTACCATCCCGGGCAATCTCAGTGATCTGTAGGATGCACTATGTAGGACCAGCCTCAGCAGCAGCATGTGACTTCCAATTGATGAGAACTCCAACCAGAAGTAGGACAACCAGAAGTAGGGCATCAGGATGGATCAGGCAGGTCCGAAGAGCAGAAGGGGTCAGGATCACTGGCATCTCAGGAGCATCATGTGTAGCTTGACAGAAAGAGAAAAGGAGAGAGAGGGAAAGGGAGGGTATAAATGTACTTTGCCTGAGTGCAAGCAGGGACTCCAGCAAGACTAGCTATGACAGCATAACTAAAAGGAAGAGCCAGAAGGGAACAATAGTATAGTATAGTACTGTTGTGTATGAATGAGATTTTTCTGTTTAGCAAAATTGCGACACCTCTTTGTTTGGTGTTGTAATGGGCAGAGAATACGTCGTTGAATTGTGGAGTGTGGAGTTTGTGTCTGTCTGATTCTGAGAGATGTGTTTCTTGAAGTAAGCATATATCTGCGTTAAGTGTAGTGAGATGCTGTAGTACTTTGGGTTTTTTTTTTTTTTTTTTTTTTTTAACCTGAGAGCCAATACCATGGATATTCCATGTCAGGAATTTGATTGTCATGTTTTTCAGAGATCTCTTGCTGTGTTCATCAGTAGTGTACTATAGTTGTATGTTAATGCATAAGTGTGAGATGATATGCTTGGTGATATGAATGGGATTATGAATTATAAATGTAAATGTACCAATTTCTAGCCGCCTTCTACATTCTATGCCAGCACGACCTCTTTGTTCATTTTCTTTTTTCTTTTTTTTTCCTTCTTTTTTTTTTTTTTTTTAAATCAGCTCAACCCTCAATGGCCCTTGAAATTAGCCAATTTCCCTGTTTTTACTTCACGGTCCTTGGCTGTTGACAATGGGTAATAAAAGCTTATAGAAGCATACTGCTGATTAACTTGTTTTTTCAAGGTATGTATTTATGCACTTTTTATGGCTTGCGCAAAAGGAGTGGAGACTGTTTTGTGCCAAATGTATTAAGTATTAAAATCTCAAAATGTGAAATACAAATAGGAATTTTTCAATTATTGAATAATTCATTCATACGTGTTCAGTCAGAGTTGATCCGGTGACCCTGGAGCTGTGAGGCAGCAATGCGACCCGCTTGCACATCTGTGCCACCCATTGAGAATAATTAATCAAACATAACTGATCACATTTTTAACATGGCTTTTTTTGTGATTTATATTTACAAGTTAGCCTTTTTCTCCCCTTAGAAATCCTTTCTTCCTTTCTGCTTCTGACTTTTCGGTACATTTTTCTTCTTAGACAGGATCGTAAATGAAGCCGTACACGTTAAGTGTCTGGTCAGATGGAATTTGGACAAATTCCAGTCACACCCACTCAATAAACCCAATAAACTGTAGTATTTCACCCAACAGTGTAGACTAATCTGGCTCAAGCAGTGATATCCAGCTGATAATCGTCACTATTGCGGGTTTCAACATGAATTCATTTCATAAAGTAGCATTTGTTAGCTAGCATCACATTTCCTACAGGATATTAGCATTTTTTTTGTATTTGTGTGGAGCTTATACTGTACGTAGGCTCCTGGAAATGTAAACTATAACTACAGCTAAAGGATACTGACTGAAATGCATTAGCTGTTGCATCTATATATTTTTATTTAAGTGCTGCTCAACTGGATGAGATAAAGACAGCTTTATGACCACTAAATATGCATGCACCCACAAACACGAAACTGATTGCAAACACAAGCGTTTCCTCCAGATACTCTTTATAGGACATATCTCAAATATACCGACAAGCAGAGCTGGCTACAATTCCAGCATATTTTTTTTCCACATTGTTTGGTACAGATAATTTTACCATTTTGGGTGGCTGGCGGTCAGAGGACATTTCTCTTCAGGTTTCAGTTGACTGACTAACATTTAAGGTTCATCAATGAAAAAGGTGCCAAAAAGAAGAAGGGGAAAAAAAACCCACAGAAGCATAAAGCTAGGGGGAAAATGCCCAATGTTAGATAGTGAAGGCAGTTTTGTTTTTAGCATTAATATGGTTTAAGTTCTTAATCAGATACATTTATATATCATGTATTTTTATATATTAGATTAATTTTGTTTAATACTTTGTGTGTGTGTGTGTGTGTGTGTGGGGGGGGATTACTTTGTTCTGGAAACCTTCAGATATTTATCACACATGTTCATGTCATTTCCCTTTAATTTCCAACTAAGTAAAAAGCAATTTAAAAAGGGTTCTTCAAGATGTTTAGAAAAACCTACCAGTTGATTTCTTTACAAGACTGCACCACAGTGTGCCTCAGAGAACTAATACAGTTTTAAATGCAAATTATTATTATTATTATTATTATTATTATTATTTTTTACAGTTTATATAATATATATATATATATATATATATATATATATATATATATATATATATATATATATATATATATATATATATATATATATATATTAGTGATCATCTGGACAGCCTCAGGTCTAACCCATAACCTGGTTCTTCTTTTCAGCTATAAGAACGGCTCCCTGACCAGAGAAAGGATCCGTAATGAGTGTGCTGGAGGATCATGGGAAGATTTCTCCACTGCCCTGAGGTCCAGCCCCATGGGCAACAATGGAAACATAGGTGCTTGCCCACCTACATCATTTGTTCTACTGATTAAAAATGTCTGTCATTATAAGCGCATCCTAGGAGTAATTTGATAAACATGCTTGCCTTGCACGTTATTTGCTGATTTAATTAAGAGGAATCTGGTCCAGATGTGGTCATGCCCTACAGAGCGATGCTACACTCCCACAGGAGCCATGCTGTGAATAGATGGTGATAAATGAATTAGATCCAATCAGCTACTTTCTCATGCTGTGCTTTTTTGGCTTGTCACTTTTCAGGAATTTATTTTGATGCAGTGGAGATCACACCTCCAGCAGTTGGGATTCACAGATTTGATCAGCATGATAAAAAAGTAGGTACAATTTGGCGTTTAACACCATTAAATTTAATCATATTATGGTTGTAAACATTTAAGGTAACAGTTAAAGCCCCTGTTTACTCAGTTTGATAATTAGCTGTAATCGTTTGCGTCTGTTGTTTGTAGTTTCTTTTCTTTTCTGCTATTTTTGTGTCGCCAATTCAAGTTGGGTGCTCACATCAGCACCCTTGTAATCTAAATACAAAAAGCTGACTGGTTTCCTACTCGGTGCAATCACATTGTGTTTGAGCATTAGTGAAACAGTGTCTAGTTAGAATTTTTACTGTTTTTACACATTGGTTTAGTGTTTGTGTGTTAATGGTAAGTATTTTCCCTCATCAGTAAGGAGTGAGAATTTACAGATTGGCTGCGCTAAGACAATCATGATGGTAAATGGTAAATGGTCTGCACTTATATAGCGCTTTTTTAACTTTAGCGGTTCCGAAGCGCTTTACACTGTGTCTCATTCACACACACACACACACATACCAATGGTAGCAGAGCTGCCATGCAAGACGCTAACTTGCCATCGGGAGCAACTTGGGGTTCAGTGTCTTGCCCAAGGAATCCTTGTCCACTAATCATAAACCTACGATTAGTGGACAACCTGCTCTACCACCTGAGCCATAGCCGCCATGAGCTACTTCTAGTACTGTTAAAAATGATCTAATTAGCACATTTGTATATAATTTTTTTCCTTTTATTACTTATTCTTATATTTATTACTTGTACATGGGCACACTGAAAAGCCATGACATTTTCTCATTTGTCTAATAAGATCTCACGCTGTTATAAATGGACAATGCTGACTATAAAATTAATCTGATCTTGCTAAGCTTCACCAGCAAAGGTCATGACCCTAAAAATTGCTAATGAGCAGCTGTTCACTGTGTGATAGCAGGCAGTTAAATGAGAGGACAATAAAGCTCATTTTAGTCTAATTTATTAAACTGGGCTCAATATACACACTGCTGCTGCAAAGTAAAATGCCATGCTCTTTGTAGCTTTTTAAACTAGCTAGAAGAGTTAGTTACAGTTGAAGTTCCATTTATATAGCGCTTTTCTTGACACTCAAAGCGCTTTATATAGTTGGGGGGGTCTCCTCAACCACCACTAGTGTGTAGCATCCACCTGGATGATGGGACGCAGGCATAGTGCACCAGAGTGCCCACTACACACCAGCTATTACTGGAGTGGAGAGAGTGATGTAGCCAGTTCAGAGATGGAGATTATTAGGGGGCCATGATGGAGAAGGGCCAATGGGGGAATTTCACCAGGACACCCAGGTTATACCCCTACTCTTTTACGATAAGTGTCTTGGGATTTTTAATGACCACAGAGAGTCAGGACCTCGGTTTAACGTCTCGTCCGAAAGATGTGTGCTGTTTTTACAGTATAGTGTCCCTGTCATTATACTGGGGCATTAGGACCCACACAGACCACAGGGTGAGCACCCCCTTTTGGCCTCACTAATACCACTTCCATCAGCAGCCTTAGATTTCCCAAGGAGGTCTCCCATCCAGGTACTGGCCAGGCTCAACCCTGCTTAGCTTCAAGCGTGAAAGTAGCAGTGGACACAAATCATATTGTTCTTTTAGGACTGTGTACAATATGCACCAACACACCGTGCACCGTTCATGGCATAAAATGTAAAAACCAAAGTGCTGTTGAAGTGCCATTCTGATATGTTTTTCTAGTGCTAGCACTTCACAAGTTGTTTATGTTGCCAGGGTGATACCTTTTGTCAATCAGTATGTGATTACACAAAACCACACAGTTCTGATCCCACAGAAAATAAGCTGTGTTCGAAGCTGTTGTAAAATCCTTGCAAAATATACAGTATATGCACATTGCAATAATTGAATTCTGTATGCATAAGTGATTATGTCTATAGAATACACTAATCATTTGTTGCTTAGCAACCAAAGCTTAATTTTAGCAGACTACATTGTGTGGCAGAAGAAGTGTTTATTGCACATATTATGAATAATATATTACATATATTTCTTGGCTTTTTATAAACCTGATTCGAAAAAAGTTGGGATAGTATAGAAAATGCAAAAAAAGAAGTCATTTGAAAATCCAATTCACCCTGTAGTATATTGCAAACACATTATTAATACATTATTTTATGTTTTACTTTGTGAATTTAATTTATTTTTGAAAATTTATACTCATTTCAAATCTGATGACTGCAAGTTGGGACAGTCGACTGTTTACCAATGTGTAACATCACCTTTTCTTTTAATAACACTTATTAAGCGTTTGGGAATGGAAGACACCAGTAGGTTAAGTTTAGCACACAGAATTTCCCTCATTTGTCCATTATGTATTTCTTCAGCCGTGCAACTGTACAAGGCCTTCATTGCCTTATTTTGCGCTACATAATGTGCCACACATTCTCAATAAGAGACAGGTCAGGACTGCAAGCAGGCCATGCTAGCACCCGCACTCTCTGCTTACGCTTGAAATCGCTTGAAATCCAGGCAGAATGTGGTTTGGCGTTGTCCTGCTCTGGATGGCAGCATATGTTGCTCTAAAATGTGTACATATCTTTCTGCATTAATGCTGCCCTCACAGATATGCATGTTACCCATGCCATGGGCAATAACACACCCCCATACCATGACAGATGCTGGCTTTTGGACCTGATGCTGATAACAGATTGGATGTTCCTTTTCCTCTTTGGCCCAGAAAACATAATGGCTGTTTTGTCCAAAAACTATTTGAAATGTTGACTTGTCGGACCACAAAACATGATTCCACTGTATTACTGTCCATCTCAGATGAGGCCGAGCCCAGAGAAGTCGGCGGCGCTTCTGGACAGTGTTGATGTATGACTTCTGCTTTGCATAGTAAAGCCTTAACTTGCATCTGATGATGCGGCGGCGAATGGTGTTGACATGACAAAGGTTTACCAAAGTATTCCTGAACCCATGTCAGGATATCCATTACTGACTCATGACAGTTTTTAAGACAGTGACGTCTGAGGTATCGGAGATCACAGGCATTCAGAAAAGGTTTTCGGCCTTGCCCTTTATGTACCGGATTCCTTGAATCTTTTAATTATATTGTGCACTGTAGAAGGTGAAATGCCCAAAATCCTACCGATTTGTCTTTGAGGAATGTTGTCACATTCCTCACAAAGTGTTGGATTATTCGCTGACGCGTCTGTTGGCAGATTGCCGAGCCTCGACCCGTCCTTGCTCTTGAAGGACTAGGCCTTTTTTGGAGGCTCCTTATATACTGTGATTAGACGATTGCCTCACCTGTTTCACATAACCTTCTTATTTCAACTGGTCACATCGCTATTAGTCCTAAATTCCTCTGTTTCGACTTTTTTTGGAATGTGTTGCATGAATCAATTTCAAAATAAAAGTTTACCTTCAAAAACTTTGCCGTTTATTAGGTAAAACATCAAATACGTTGTCTTTATACGTTTTTTGTTTAAATCCAAGTTAAAGTACATTTACAAATCCTTCCTCTTTCCCTCTATTTTCCCTACTGTCCCAACTTTTTCGAGATTGGGGTTGTATAAAAGCAATAAGCTACTTGAGGACATGTGTTACAATGATTTTATCATGAGTAAGGGAGTTTTAGGGTGTAAAAAAAGCTCTTAAACATGCTAAAATCACTGTAAAGCATTTTACACAACGATCTTCATCACAAAGAGCTTTTACCATTTGAAGTCATGTTGCGAGGGTCTTTTAAACATTTTGCTTTTCATAATGTATTCATTTCTAAGTTAGCATTGTTAAAAAAAAAACGATGACAAGTTGTAACATTAGTGAGGTGTTTTTACTTATCCTCTTAAAAGACTTCTCTTTATTTTGAGCTTCCATTAGTAGCAATGCTCATCTCTACTCTCTTCACAAATGCTTATGGCCATGTTGTCCTTGTACTCTCTGTGAACTGCTGAGATTATCTCTAGCAGGCTGGAAGTTACCCTTTCTCCCCTGATCTGAGATCACCAGCCACTATCTCGGAGTGTAATCCCACCCGTTTTCAGACAAACCTAAAAACTGCCCTTGGATCAGTGTGAAAGGCTGGTTTTACTCGACGGCAGGATTTAGAGATGCCTTGCGGTGTGAGCTAAGGTCATTGCTGCTGTTCAGCTCCGCTGTGGGAATGCTGGAGCAGTGAAAGAGTGCTTTGTGGAAGCAAGAATCAGCCCTGTCTCCATACTTAAAGCTGCCTTTGTGTTCTGCTTCTGCACAGGTAGCTGCCTTCACCCTGGAGGTAGAAATTCGAGCCCTGGTTGAAGGACAGTTCCTGGCAAAGAGAGTGCATGCCCAAAAGTTGGGTTATAGGATTAGTAAGTGTTCTCAGTCTCATGTTCACAATCTCTGTCCTCTTCTGTTCTTTTCCCTTCAATCCAACTCACGTTATTTAGCTTTGTGTGTCTATTTTCCTCTTTATCATTGTGTATCTGCAACTTCTGAGGCTTGATTCACAGTTTTCTAAGAGGAATTCAACAGCTCAAAGTTCTGCTAGTACACTGAATGAAATTACCTTCATCTCCTGTATTATTGGCCAATAGTGGTTTAGTTTTATTGACACAATGTCCGGTTTTTACAGTACCTTTTTGTGTCATTATTTTGTTTTGCCTCCTCTATTATGTTGCAGCAGAAATCACAGCGAGGGTTATTACTTTACAAGTAGGGAAGCTTGCAGGCAGACAGCCGGCAAAACACCTACTTTAATTAAAGTGTGATCAGGTGCTGAGAGACGTGAGTTTTCTCCCAGCCTGAGAGAGATTGCCCTGAGTGCTGCCCAACCTGCTCGCAGTTTGTCCCTGCTGCTTCCGGAGCTGTTTAAAATGCAATCACACCTTCTCTGCTTCACATCTTCTCCAAAATGTACAGCTGGTCAGCAGCTCCTTGTCAGCAACTTGGGAAAATCTCTCTGAAATTAGAACAGCATTGGCAAGATTTTCACAAACGAAACGGACTGAAAACTTCTTGCTTATGTAACTTTGATTGACACAGACAAGGCAGAGACGCATAAAATCATGGCCTGTCAAAGCTAGTAGATGCCATCATTTTATCATCATATTATTTCAGCATTGTGCTTCAGTTCCTCTTTCAGTTCATTTTGATTTGCTAAAATACATGACGATTTAGTTTTTCACTCTGTTTCGAATTATATACCGTGCCTATGTTGCAGTCTCATTTTGAACTCATGTGCCCAGTGGTTCCATTTAATGAGAAGAAAATGACTTCCCACTCCTAAATAGTGTGTCAGTGAAGTGTTCAACCTATCTTTAGGATACAAGTTAAAATTTCAGCGATACTACTGTCATCTATGTCAACTAAGTCGTGCAGTACCTGTCGATAACCGATTTAATCAACCGATAATTTTTAGAATTGATACTATGACTGTACCATGAAAATGTTCTGTACCTTTTTAATGGAATAAATATTAATATATATTAACTATTAAGACATTTTTAAGTAAGAAATAATAAAGTATAAAAAAGATATACATCTAAACTGAACCAAAAACTAACACTCCAAATAACAAATAAAAACAATGAATCCAAAGTGAATATAAAAAAACCACTTCAAATAGCACAACAAAATTTACTAGTGATAGTTTTTATTTCGCCTCTAGAGGCTGCTATCGTACCATACAATGACAGTGGACCCTTCTGAGCCGCTCCCGCAACGGATCCAACCCGGAAACATCGGCATGGATTTTTGGCTATAACCAATCATTCCAGCAATCAGTTATCGGTGCAGATTAATCAACAAAACTGATCAATCAGTCGACCTCTACTAGAGCGCGTTATTGGCCCTGGTCTCTGTGGAGGAGGGATGCTATTCCTGTGTCCTCTGTCATTCAGAAGGACACCAGTGAATTGTGCTTCTCTGTTATGTTGCATGAACAGAAGTTTCGCATGTTTTGGAGGAAGCATGTGTCGACCTTCGAAGTGGGGCATAAATAGAAAAAAGAAAATTATGCACTATTCAATATCAAATCTATTCAATATCTATATCAAAATTCACAATTGTAGCTGTGTCTGAACTTGTGTCAAAATGTCATAGAGGAAAATCAACTAGATTGGTGGAAGTCACGAGGCAAAACTTGAGTGAATACGGGTGTGTGTGTGTTCGTACTAGTACAACATCTAGAAAACCCTTAAACCTGAAAGGTTAGTTTTCCATTTTTCCCTCCTAATTTAAAAAAAAAAGAGGACCCCAAAATGAGTAACATTATAACAAAATGAGTAATATTATGAGTAATATTTCGAGCTGTAACAAACAGGGATATTGTATGAATGTATTTAAATGTTTGATTTGAAGTAGTTTACAAAACTAAAAGGATTTTAGTGTGCATTTAGGTATAAATATGGGGACGTGTGCATCCCCATATTTATACCTCAGGGAATGCTTTTCCAAGAGTAAAAATTTATTTGCACTTATTTAAGACCTTCCTTAGTCATGTCATTATGTTTGACACGTTTATTTTGAAGAGAAAATGCTGTTATTTTAAAAAAAAAAAAAATGTTATAGCAAAAATCATTCTCACTAGAACTAAAGATAAATCATTGTTCCTGTTTTTTGACTGGAAATTTGAATTGTTGGGCTATGTTTATTTTTATGAAGGGTGCCAATATTTTCAATATTTTATGAAGGGCACTATATGTCGATCTATTTTGTGTGTGTGTGTGTGTGTGGGGGGGGGGGGTTGGGTGTCGGGTGTCAGCTTTTGATAATTAAATCGTTAATCAGAATTTCAAAATGGGAAATCAATATCACACAGGCATAAGAATGTATGGAAATGAAATCTCTCAGATCTCCTCCTAAAACTCATGAGGTCCCAGGTGCCCTGTGCTATAGTTTATACCCAAGACTATTTCATATTTATCAGCTTGTGCTTACATTTTTTTCCTTCTAATGCTGAATAATAAACCAACTGACCAACAATCAGGGACTATTTTTCTCCAAAATGCCACAGGCAAAAGGTACATTACTGAAGGGTCCCCCCCCCCCCCCCCTTTTTTCCATACTAGCACTTTGTCTATTGATTTATGCTCAGGGTGATTTGACATTTTGCCTTGCTGCAGGGTTTTTATCTGGGGGTGGCATGAAGCTGAAATCACTCTCTGCTGAAGGTCAGCTGGACCCTGACGGGACCATTTTTGCTAAAAGTATTGCTCACTACTGTCTATTGATAACTATTAATAATGTACTTGGTGGCTGACAAATCGCTCATAAGTGTACACAAACATATCGGCAATATGGTGTACCCTTTACAAATTATTCTGTAAACACAGCTCGGAGAGAAATGTCTGCCTTTCGGCATCTTTATAGTTTTTGACACAGCGCACCGCACCACACCACACCACACCACATATTAAACATGTTTTACTATTTTCGATTTCTCAGCATGGAGCACTGATTGAGAATGATCCATTAAGATAATGTCAACGATGATTAAACATATGAAGGCCCCCCCCCCCTCGGTGGGGACATACAGTCACGTGAAAAAATAAGTGCACCCTATGGAACTTGTTGGTTCTTTTGACATATTTGGACAACCAAACATTTGATCCGCTTTGAAACGGTGCATATTAATAAAGTTGATGCATCTAATGACACATAAAATTGACATTTTCAAGTAATTTGTTCATTTAGATTAACAAAAAACAGTGCAGTCACATGGAAAACGTAAGTACACCCCTACATTTATCACACCTTCAAATCCATAAAAAAAAATCAGGTGTTCAGGATTGGGTGCCAGTGATTTGAACCTGCTTAGGGAGTGCAGGTGGAACCTGTTTTATTTATACCCATCTCATATCTAGTGCCTGGTGTTGTGGATGCCTATAAGTCTGGCAAGGGATTTAAAATGATCTCCAAATTATTTGAAATACATCATTCCACTGTAAGGAAAATCATCTACAAGTGGTGCAGAATTCGAACGACTGGCAATTTGTCCAGAACTGGCCGTCCTAGCAAATTCAGAAAGAAGTCTCCAATAACACCAAAATTTCATCACTGGATCTGCTGGTAAGTCTTGTAACTGTTGGTGTCAACGCGCACGCTTCTACAATCAGAAGATATTGAACAAATTTGACCTGCACGGGAGGCGTGCCAGGAAAAAGCCTTTGCTGTCTAAATAAGAAAATTAAAGCAAGACTACAATTTGCCAATGAGCATATAGGCAAAGACCATGCCTTTTGTTATAATGTGTTCTGTACAGATGAATCAGAGATAGAGTTGTTTGGCCATAGTAACAGCAGATATGTTTGGTGCAGACCAAAGACAACTTTTTAGGAGAAGCACCTCATATCAATTGTGACCACGGTGGTGGAAATTTATTGGTTTGGGGTTTGGGGTTACTTCGCTGCCTCGTGCACTGGACAGTTTGCATTTATTGATTCAACTATGAATTCTACATGAAGATAATGTGAGGCCATCTGTCCAAAAGTTGAAGCTGAACCGAAAGTGGACTTTTCAACAGGATAATGATCCAAAGCACACTAGCAAATCCACCAAGAAATGGCTGAAAAAGAAGAAATGGAGGGTTATGGAATGGCCTAGTCAAAGCCTGGATCTGAATCCCATAGAAATGTTGTGGGGGGATTTGAAATGGGCAGTACATGCAAGAAAACCCTCAAACATCTTGCAACTGAAAGAATATTGCATGGCAGAGTGGTCAATAATTCCAACAAGCAGATATCTGAGACTGGTGGACAATTAAGCAAAACACCTACAAGAAGTTATTTCTGGTAAAGGGAGCAATACTAGCTTCTGAGGCCAAGAGTGTACTTAGTTTTTCCACAGAAGAATATCACCTCTACTGATATTTCTGTTGAATAAATGATTGAAAAAGCTCATTTTCCTTGTGGTTTTGTTCATGTATGTCAAATGTATTAATATGCAGTGTTTCAAAGCTGATCAAATGTTTGCTTGTCCAAATATGTCAAAAAAAGCCAACAATCTCCATGGGGTATACTTATTTTTTCACATGACAGGATGTGCTGTAAATCCATCTCTTAGTCAAGGGACATTGATTCTCCCTGCAGTCCTACTATTGCTGTAAATTATTCACCATGCTCTTTGATCTGTACTGCACTTACTCAGGGACCAGTGTGTGGCCTCTCTCTCTCTCTCTCTCTCTCTCTCTCTCTCTCTCTCATTCACTTCCAAAGGCAGGCAGAGCTCTGAGCTTTATTTGCATGACTGTCAAAATTTCAATACTGCCACAACATTAAGATGAATCTGGACAATCATGAACGCAATGAGATGATTAAGCATACAATATTTCAAATGCTCCGAGCAGCACAACTGCATACAATAACAATAGAAACCTGACAAATTACCATTTATTATCATTCAGTGAATTGTGTGTGTTGACAGTGTCAGTGTCCTGGGTTATCTCATGCTGACACACACTAATGCTAGCTGGCAAAGCTGTGGCAGTTTTATAGAATGATTTGAATTGTAAAGTAGTTGCCATGAAACAGTCGTCTTTAATATTTTAAAATGTTTTCTGCATATTGCCTGAAATAAATTGGCTATAACCCTGTCATCTGTACAGAGAAAATGTGACTGTTTTCTGATGATAAGTCACATTATGTCACTCTGATGAGCTCCTCCACCAGGTCTCTTTTTAGGGCCTAATGGACAGATTCGAAATTTAATATTAGATTTTCTGAACCCGATTTCCAGAAAATCTTCGAAAAGATTATACGATTATAAGTAAGTCTTGCTAAGGAAACAGTTATCGAAACCATGCTTTTGTGTTTTAACATAATCGGAAAGCTTCTCAAAATAAGGTTAATACCGTGTTAAAATCCATTTCATGTTAGAGCTTTGTCACACACTTATACTGTCAATGCCAAC
Organism: Ictalurus punctatus; assembly: GCF_001660625.3. Taxonomy (NCBI): domain Eukaryota; kingdom Metazoa; phylum Chordata; class Actinopteri; order Siluriformes; family Ictaluridae; genus Ictalurus; species Ictalurus punctatus. The sequence goes on from NC_030416.2 coordinate 27,303,837, forward strand.
AGCATTTAAAAGTCTTGTGAAAAGGTTTTAATTTGAAGGATCTGGAGAGATTCTGTATGGAGGAATGGTCTCAGATCCCTTGCCATGTATTCTCCAACCTCATCAGGCATTATAGTAGAAGACTCCGAGCTGTTATCTTGGCAAAGGGAGGTAGCACAAAGTATTGACTAAATGTGTGGCAGTAATTGTTGCACACTTATATTTAACGAAGATTTTTTTAATATATATAAACCTGTGTTGTGTTTAGAATTGTTTGATATCTATGAGAGCAAAGTATTTTTGTGAATATTTTGAACACCATATTAAAAATGAAACAAGGACAATTTTTCACAGCCTTCTTTGCTCATATTTACCAAGGGTGCCAATATTAGTAGTGCCGCTGTCAGGCCAACTGGTCTCATCTGTCTTGCCTGAGAAAGAATATCTGATAAACACAGGACAGTCTTTATAATTACAGCAACAGTTCCTTGTAGGTGTAAGTCTACAGTATCTAGGTGCGATTATACTGTACTTCGATGCAAGAAGCTGATCTCCACTGAAGCTGACTTAAGTAAATATGGGCTTAGAGGATTAGTCACATTTTGCTTGTTCAGCAATGTAATGTTACAGCTGCAGTCAGATTAGAAATATATAGCTTGTATGTCACTGTGAAATATAAACCTCCTCAAGGCTAGTTTGGAAGATTGACATTAAAAAGTCACCAATTTCGCAATTTCTCACTTAGCACTCTAGTTGTGACTTAGCATTTTTTCTGCTTCTGTTTTTACCCTCTTTGTAACTGCAAATAATATTTACTTTAGGGGTATTAAATCAAGTTATACATACAGTATACATAACATTGTGTACATTGTGGAACTCTACCTTGGCTTGTTAACTTGTCCGGGTTGGTTACTATTTAAAAAAAAAAAAAAAAAAAAAAAAAAAAAAAAACTTTTTTAACAATAAAAAACATCATTTTTTATATTATGATAATTCATGTACCATGCCAAATCTGCATTCGTATAATAATTTATGGTTAGGAAATATTATATAAAATCTCATGCCTTCATATTGCTGAAATTGGTGCCTTATGCACTGAACAAGCACATTTAGAAATGTTGAAATTCAGTGACAGGATTTGTGGCAAATTCCTCTGAAATTAAAATAAAAAGCATGACCTCAATGCGGTTCTGTGTTGGAATTGTTGCAGTGTTAGATGGTCACTGAGGCTCTAAGCGAACACTTAAGATTGCTATGCATATCTAACAAAGACTGGCACTTTATTATTTACACGCATTAGGTGATGATGTGTTTTAAATGAAACGGAATATGTATTTATAAAATTCTGTTAATTTGATGTGCTGCATAGCCAAGGCTAGCTCCGAGTCAGGCAGTAAACGATTGTCATGAAATCAGTAAGGGAACTCTGAACTACTGTTCCCAACAGCCACTGCTTCATTGTCACATGACCACCTGCACCTGATTCACATTCCTGGTAATTAGCACACTTGTATATAGTCACAGTTTGCAATGCACTCTTTGTCTCACGTTGTCGTCTCACTATATCCTTGTCTATGCTGCCATATTTTGTCTTTGGCACAGTGTTTTGTTTGCTAGTTGTAGAGTATTTTGTATGTATGTTTGTTTGTTATTAAATGTTTAAGAATCTGCACTTACTTCCGTCTGTACTTTGAAACGGGACAGAATGTGAGACCTATAACTCGGAAGCAGCAGATAATCGTGAAATACCTGGGCTTCACTCTACCACCTATGTTCACGGAGAACTACACTACGCTACGCCAGCAGGAGGAGGAGCACCACCAAGCTGCGCTATGTAAGCAGCAGGAGGACATGGAGGAGTCCGATTACAAGTGGGAGCCTGTTGACTGGCCTGGTGCCATCTCCCACCTTGTGGGTCTGGTCCAGCGGACAGAGTCAGTGGAGAACGTGAGTCAGCCTCCCTGCTCGTCTGAGGACACCGCTCAGCCTTTCGGATCAGCTGAGGATGTCGCTCAGTCGCCCTGGTTGGCTGAAGATGTTGCTCCATCTCCCGACATACCCAAGTGCTCCCCTCTGTTCGCCAACCCCGTGCACAACGCTGCTGTGCTTGCCTGCTCCACTGAGGAACTCGCCCTGCTTTTCTCCACCGCTGAGGGCATCGGTTGGCTTTACCGCACCTCTGAGGACGTCGCTCTGCCTTCCTGCTCGGCTGAGGACGTCGCTCTGCCTTCCTGCTCGGCTGAGGACGTCGCTCTGCCTTCCTGCTCGGCTGAGGACGTCGCTCTGCCTTCCTGCTCGGCTGAGGACGTCGCTCTGCCTTCCTGCTCGGCTGAGGACGTCGCTCTGCCTTCCTGCTCGGCTGAGGACGTCGCTCTGCCTTCCTGCTCGGCTGAGGACGTCGCTCTGCCTTCCTGCTCGGCTGAGGACGTCGCTCTGCCTTCCTGCTCGGCTGAGGACGTCGCTCTGCCTTCCTGCTCGGCTGAGGACGTCGCTCTGCCTTCCTGCTCGGCTGAGGACGTCGCTCTGCCTTCCTGCTCGGCTGAGGACGTCGCTCTGCCTTCCTGCTCGGCTGAGGACGTCGCTCTGCCTTCCTGCTCGGCTGAGGACGTCGCTCTGCCTTCCTGCTCGGCTGAGGACGTCGCTCTGCCTTCCTGCTCGGCTGAGGACGTCGCTCTGCCTTCCTGCTCGGCTGAGGACGTCGCTCTGCCTTCCTGCTCGGCTGAGGACGTCGCTCTGCCTTCCTGCTCGGCTGAGGACGTCGCTCTGCCTTCCTGCTCGGCTGAGGACGTCGCTCCTCTTCTTTGCTGTGCGCCGTATGTCACTCCCCCTTCCTGCTCGACGGAGGGCATCGTTTCCCCCTCGTGCTCCGCGGAGAAGCTCGCTCCCCTCTCTGGCCTTGCGGAGAAGCTCGCTCCCCTCTCTGGCCTCGGGGAAATCTTGGCGCTTCCCTCGGGCCTCGCAGAGAACATCGTTCCCCTCTCCTGTCCTGCTGAGGAAGTTGTCCCGCTGTCCTGCGCTGCAGAGGAAGTCACTCTGAGCTCCAGCCCTGCTGAGGATGTCGCTTTGCTCACCTCTTCCACTGAGGACATCGCTCTGCTTACCTGTTCCACTGAGGACATTGCGTTGCTTTCTTGCTCCACTGAGGACGCCGCTCAGTCTCCTGGTTCAGGTGGGGACATTTTGCCCAGCGGTCCAGGACCGCTAGAGGGAGGGAGTGTATTTTAGCTGCTCCGGGAGAAGCGCCTTGTGGGGGGGTTCTGTCATGAAATCAATAAGGGAACTCTGAACTACTGTTCCCAACAGCCACTGCTTCATTGTTACATGACCACTTGCACCCGATTCACATTCCTGGTAATTAGTACTCTTGTATATAGTCACAGTTTGCAATGCACTCTTTGTCTCACGTTATCGTCTCACTATACCTTTGCCACAGTGTTTTGTTTCCTAGTTGTAGAGTGTTTCGTATGTTTGTTTGCTATTAAATGTTTAAGAATCTGCACTGGCTTCCATCTATACTTTGAAACATGACAACGATAGTGAACATAATGTTTATAATATCCGCTCTTCTATTTCTTCTGCCTCTCTATCCTATCATTGACAACATCTTTGCTATAGTCAAACAGTGGCACAATGTTCAGTCATGAGAATGCACATGATGTAGCGTTCACCTGCCTGTGTAGAACTTGCTGACTTATACTATTTCATGTGAATGATCACCCAGCTGGAATTTTGTGAGGATATTTTGTGGGCTCTTGTGAATATGTGATTAATGCGTATAAGCATAATTCTAATCTTTCGATCATTTTCTGTATGCATTAGAAGGATTCTTGTAAGACCTTAGCTCCTAAAATAGAAGGGAATAAACAAGAATTACTGGCCTGACTAACTGACTTGGTTTTTTTTGTTGTTTGTTTGTTTTTCTGTTCATTTCTGTTTACTGTGTGGGAGAGTGCACTTGCCTTTCCGACCTGAAATATGGCAGAAATAGTACTGTTTAAGTAGAGGTGTAAAAAAAAAAAAAAAAGGGGGGGGGGGGGGGGGGGGGAGCAGATTTCGCAACTATTCTACAGTAAGCACATTAAGCAAAGCCCTCATTTGACTTTACTGTATCCTTCAGAAAATTAACACACTCAGGCTATTTTGAAAGATTCTAGAAGCTGTGTGAGTCAGGTGAGACATATCCTTAGTAGGTACTCTTAATTGTTTATATGATGCACTCACTGAGCAATTTATTTGGAGACAGTGTTTTTCTAACCTTCATCTGTCTAGTAGGATTGTCACAATACCATAAACATATCCTCCGATATGAAGTATAACGATACCAAGTAGTATCATGATACCACAGAATATTGTGTTAATTCATAACGCAAATCTACAAAATTAACCAAATTTACAGAAATACATAGATATAAATTAAAACAGACAAACTGAATATTCCTGGAATACTTTATTAATGAGAATGAATAACTGGCTATCAGGCTACTGGAAAAACTCAAGAACAAACATACAATTGGCAAGCATCTTTCATCTGTTGTTCCCTACAGTAGAGGTTCCCAACCTTTTGTAACTAAAACTGAAAAGTCACGAAGTTGGCAACACTGGTCTTCACTGACAGCTAGATAAAAGGCAGGCTAAACTCCGCCTCTTCCCAGCAAAAAGAAAATTTGCCCAGAGTCTTTCTGATAGTGGAGTCATGAACAGTGACCTTTACTGATGCAAGAGAGGCCTATAGGCCCTTTGATGTTGTCGTTGGCGCTTTTGTGACTTTCTGGATGAGTCGTTGTTGTGCTGTTGTAGGAATTTTTGATGTTCTGGAACTTCTGAGAAAGTTCACTACTGTGCCGTGTTTTTCCATTTGGAGATAACTGCTCTCACTGTCGTTATTTTGAGTCCCAGAGCCTTTGAAATAGCTTTGTAACCCTTCCCAGACTAATGTATTTCAGTCACTTTCTTCCTCATAATTTCTTTCAACTTTGGCATAGTGTGTTACTGGGTAAGACCTTTTAACCAACTTCATGCTGTTGAAAAAGTTCTATTTAAGTGTTGATTTGATTGAACAGGGTTTGCGGTAATCAGGCCTGGTTATGTCTAGTCCAGCTGAACCCCATTATGATTCATAGAATTGGGGAATTAGTAACTATGGGGGCAAATACATTTTCACACAGGCCCAGTTGGTATTGGATAACTTTTTTGCTTCAATAAATAACATTAACATTTAAAAACTGTATTTTGTGTTTACTCAGGTGGCCTTTGTTTTATCTTCAATTTTGTTTTAATATCTGAAACAATTTAGTATGAGCTATACACAAAAACAGAAGAAATCAAATAATTTTTCACAACACTGTATTTATACACGTCAGTTGGCATAGTGTTAGCTCGCTTACTAGCAAACACAAAATCTTTAAAGATTAACGTAAAGAATTTAGCTTAATTAAAGTGTCATAGACCTTTGTGTATTTTGCAAAAGTAGTACGATGTGTTTTGGTATCCCTACTGTCCAGTTTTGGTGAGCCTATGTCCGGTGTAGCTCACCATGGTTGTAGAGTGATTATTTGTGTTATCATAGCCTTCCTGTCAGCTGGAACCAGTCTGTCCATTCTCGTTTGTCCTCTCTCATCAACAAAAATGATAAAGTGGTCTGCGCGTGTATGTTACAATACTCGATAGACTCAATGCCATTTATTATGTGGACACTTCAAAATATTGTTTCTCCCTTACTTTTGGTAGAAGTCTGTTTAGATTGACAGCTTTGTGCTCCCATAGTTTAAAACTGTCCTTCTTGGAGAGCAGGGTGCGGACAGCTGTCTTGTAAGCTTTCATACACTGGATGTATTTGAAGGCCATATTTTGGACAGATGCGACCTTTTGGGTGAAGGTAAATCCATAAATCTTGCAATCTTGATGAAAATAATGGACATACGCTTTGCCTTCTGCGATCTTTATATTAAGACTTAACCCAACAAGTCAAGTACAATATAATGATAATATATATAGTGATAAAAGGCGAGGCTATGATGCTATATTGGAACTATGCTGTCCACTGAATGAAGTTGATGTTTCCACACACCTGTACACATGCAATGCTCCATAGATTCTCTTTGATTCCTGAAGATGAGAGACGAAAAAATAAATGGCTCAGTGCAGCTGCATGCTTACTTTACTGCTCTGTTTGTCAATAGTAATAGCCAAGAGATTATTGACAGTGCACCAGATAGAAAAGATGTCTGCTTTTTTTTGCTCGTAATCAAAAATCACATTTATAGACTTTCTGAATAGAGATATTCATACAGTCAAGGTTTCCAGCTCTGCAATTATATAACTGCAAACTGGCACTTTTCCTATATTAATGCATATTACTGTTCAGACATTTCTATGTTCAGGTTGGAGAAAACAAGAACTACAGCTTTAACCGCCTCTTCACCATTCGAAAAAACCCTGCATGAGTGCTTTTATGGCTTTTTACAGTGAAACCTATTAGAGCTGCAGCAACTAATCGATAAAATTGATAACAATCGATTATGAAAATCATTGTCAACGAATCTCATTATCGATTAGTTGGTCTGCTACATTTACTCGGGGTACATTCTGTTCCGAAAACACACTTCGGAGAGTAAATACTGAAGTTGTGTCCCAAATGAAGTAATATAAACTTACACTATGCACTATGTACTCTACCGTCTAGTGCAGTGTTTCTCAACTGGGGTTTGAAACACCTAACCCTAGTGGTCAGTGGTGTAATTGCAGGGGGTCTGTGGGAAAGTTTTAAAAATTGTTTAAATAATATTTATTATATATATATATATATATATATATGAGTGTATAACAGTGGCACATGAGGCCATATGCATGTATAACAGTGGCACATGAGGCCATACGCATGTAATGTGACACCGCTAGCAAATACCCAGAGTCATCGACAATGACTTTCTTCAGTTTACTGTTTATGTCAATGTTACCTTTTATTCCCAACAAGGCCTCAGTAACCATCAGACGGAGGCGAAATCGTCAAGTGACAGTTGAAGAAAGTGTGCAACCGCCAAGTCCTCTAAGGCAGGGGGGTATTTTATATTAAACACCCTGAAGAAGATCAAACTTTACAAAGCAGAATTTGTGTAACCCGGAAGCACGATAGTGATGCATGAGCACAAACCTATGTTTAGATCCAAAATGCTCCACTGTGTGTAAGGGGCAGGGGAAACTGGTGCAAGTTGCTTAAAAGGTTTTGTTATTTTAAGTTTATTGTCATTATATGTTGTATTTGCGCGCTTGCAGTGTAAATTCTGTTGTTTATTATAACGGAAGTGATGTGTTAGTAACGAGGCCTCGTTACTCCTCATGCGCAGTGTAGACGCGATGATGAGCAGAGGGAGCACGAGTAAGATCTGTAATGTCAAATTAAAACATTATGATCAAAAGTAAAACAGTATGATTAAAGACAGTGAGTAACAGAAACCACAAAGTGCAGTGAAAGGGACTTTTTATTATTAATTTTGGACTGTACTTTAATTCCGTGCTTTTTGTGCATCCATAACATGTAATGCATAAATACTATTATGTGTGTGTGTGTGTGGATGCACAAGAAGCACTGACTTAAACTATGGTCCAAAATTAATAATATAATATATATTCTGGTGTGTGTGTGTGTGTGTGTGTGTGTGTGTGTGTATTGGGTTAGTATATATTTGGACAAACAGTTGTGTAAAGTTTTAGTCTGAAGTTTATATTTGTAACACTCAGTTTGTGGATTTTATTTTAAATAAACAATGGTACTGAAAGTTTGCCCTGCCCCATTAATCGAAAAAATAATCAGCCAACTAATCAATTATGAAAATAATCGTTAGTTGCAGCCCTAAAACCTATATACTGTATATGTTCCGTCTTTCTGTTGGTCTCTGCTCCTACATGGTGGTGCTTTTTTTTTTTTTTTTTTTCTTTCTTTCTTTCTTTCTCTTCTCCATCCTGACCTTTGATAAACATCAGTCATTGGTGGTCACTGAAAGAGCATGAATGTGGCAGCAAATCGTGGTTGTGCTACGTTCTTATTGGCACCCCAAGGCTACACTCGGTGACTAAATTTAATACTGCACAGGAAGGGATGATGATAATGTACTGCAAGAGGGAGAAATGTCATTGTGGGGTTTGTCCCGTTTGCTGTGGCTGTAGTAGGGAGTGACACCAGTGTGAGTGTGTCACAGTCAGAGGTGGTACAAGTACCTGAATTATTGACTCAAATAAAAATGGAACTAAGTATCGAAATAAATACTCTAGAAAAAGCTGAAGTTCTGCTTCAAATATTTTTTTCTATCTTAAATTGGTTCAGGCTAAGTGACCAGAGCTTTATTCCTAATCTCTCAAATATTAGCTAGCTTGATAATACAGAATTGACCACACAAAATAGCTGAATGTTCTCTCTGTGCTTCGGGGGTTTCCTCCCCAGTCCAAAGTGCATTGTAGGATGATTGGCCTCTCTAAATTTTTTGTAGTTTGTGTGTGCGATTGTGCCCTGTGACAGAGAAAATAGATGGACATTTACATTTTATGGCATTTAGAAGATGCCCTTATCCAGAGCGTCCCCTACACAGCCACCCCTACATAGTTAACACTACAGCTATCACTACACAGCTACCACTACAGCTACCCCTACACAGCTACCCCTACATAGCTAACACTACAACCACCCCTACATAGCTAACACTACAGCTACTACTACACAGCTACCACTACAGCTACACCTACACAGCCACCCATACATAGCTAACACTACAGCTACTACTACACAGCTACCACTACTCAGCTACCACTACATAGCTGTCCCTACATAGCTAACACTACAGCTACCCCTACACAGCCAACCCTTCATCGCTAACATTACAGCTACTACTACACAGCTACCATTACACCCACCCCTATACAGCTACCACTACACAGCTACCACTACACAGCTACTACTACCCAGCTACCACTACAGCTACCCCTACACAGCTACCACTACACAGTTACCACTACAACTACCACTACAGCTACCTGCACAGCTACCCCTACACAGCTACCCCTGTACAGCTACAACTACCAGCACACAGGTACCACTACAGAGCTACCACTACAACAACCAGTACTGCTAACCCTACACAGCTACCTAGATGGACAGACTGTTCTTTGTTATTTCCCACCAGTCAGAATTATGCGTTGATTTTCAGGCATAATGAGTCAATGGTTAGAACAAAGATACAGAAAGAATAGAAAACATTTTAGACCTCTCTAAACCGTAAACTCTTGCACAGAATAAAAAAAAAAAAAAGATACTGGCTGTAGCAAAGTACTGAGAGACTTTACTGAAGATTTGCATATGTAAAAACATCACCTTTCCAAAGTGACACTTTCAGGCATGCTAAATTGCATTGTCAATGCAAAATTAATCAGTGTGCATTCACACTGCCCTGCATTTTGAACATTTAGCTAGAACCATCCCAAATTGCATATTCATGCAGCTAAACGTGCAAAAACGGACCAGACCTGCTCATTTGCTCATGTGAAAGACACAATCCTCCATAGACCCTGGCATTAAATAAGCTAACACGTTATTTTCAAAGGTGTTCTCAGGTTTGCTCGTGTTTTCACATGCACAAACCTTTTAGTAAATCAGAGCATGCATTTATTACAGCTCCTTGTGAAACTGAGAGCAGTATACAAGCTCTGGTTATTCTATCTTGTGGAGCTCAAGTCCTTAAAGACCACTTAGTGCTATAAATATAGAACAAGGTTGTCATTTCAGCCTATGAGAGAAATAACAATGCCACTACATGAAATGTTTAACAGTGTGTATACAGTTAAAATGTTCAAATGTTGTATCCCTGAGGCCCTGGTTTGCATTTGACATTACTGTAATATGTTTTTTTTTCACTTATAGTTAAAGGAACGAGAGTCCTGGCTACAGGAGGGGCCTCATCCAACAAGGACATACTTCAGGTATGCAGCAAAACAGCAAACAACAGAAAATTGCTTGATGAATGCATGCTTATTTCTGACCTCAGTAAGAATTCTGAAAATGCTTTGTGTGGCTTTCCCAGCAGTGCTTTATTTTCATGAAATTAAAATGAATTCCTCTGAAATGTTGCAAACTGTGGTGTCATAATGCGCAAAAACATTTGTGTGTGTGTTTGTGCGTGTGTTAGAACATTGCTTCAGTATATTTGGATTGATATCACAGAACCTGTCTCGAGCCTCCCTGTATCTTCCATGTAAGAATGGTAGAAGATAACAGATGCGAATGCTTAAGTTTGCATTCCTGCATATTTTTTTTTAGGAATGCTTTAGGTCTTAATGCATATTTATTGGTATTTTGTTTATGTTTCTTGGTTTGGAGGGTGAGAAAGAGAGAGAGACTTGTAGAGCATAGATAATGCACTTTTTTTTTTTACTTGCATATACCAAATCCCAAAGCATCCAACAGCATTAAATTATGTTGAACATTATGTGATTACAGTGTTTTGTCTTGTTGTTGTTGATGCCTGTTTGACATTATACTATTATAGGCACTGTAATATAAAAGATAAAATAATCATCTGAAATTCAGCTCAGGTGTAATGTATGAAAGGATTTCATCAGTTTAGGTTCTTTACTGCTACAATCTGCTGAATGTCAAATGAAAGCAGAGTTAAATTAGCTAATATTTTCTTTTCTTTGACAGTGAAGGTTACAGAAAATTGAGGCTTATCTTTTTTTCTGTTTTTTTTTTTTTTTTTTTTTGGGGGGGGTTATTTATTTTATTTTATTTTTTTACATATTAGATAGAGAGTGAAGCCATGGTTTTTCGATAATGATAGTGGTGGAGTTCTGTTATCCCTTCATGATATATGTTCAGTTTTTGGCTTATATGCGGCAAAACAAGGTGGATTTTGGAGAGCTAGTATCTCTTGTGTGTATGATCACTCTGTCCAGCCCATATGTATATACATTATCTCACAAAAGTGAGTACACCCCTCACATTTTTGTAAATATTTGATTCTATATTTTAATGTGACAACACTGAAGAAATGACACTTTGCTACAATGTAAAGTAGTGAGTGTACAGCTTGTGTAACAGTGTAAATTTGCTGTCCCCTCAAAATAACTCAACACACAGCCATTAATGTCTAAACCGCTGGTAAATAAAGTGAGTACACCCCTAAGTGAAAATGTCCAAATTGGGCCCAAAATGTCAATATTTTCCAGCACTGCCTTAACCCTCTTGGGCATGGAGTTCACCAGAGCTTCACAGGTTGCCACTGGAGTCCTCTTCCACTCCTCCATGAGGACATCATGGAGCTGGTGGATGTTAGAGACCTTGTGCTCCTCCACCTTCCATTTGAGGATGCCCCACAGATGCTCAATAGGGTTTAGGTCTGGAGACATGCTTGGCCAGTCCATCACCGTCACCCTCAGCTTCTTTAGCAAGGCAATGGTCGTCTTGGAGGTGTGTTTGGGGTCGTTATCATGCTGGAATACTGCCCTGCCGCCCAGTCTCCGAAGGGAGGGGATCATGTTCTGCTTCAGTATGTCACAGTACATGTTGGCATTCATGGTTCCCATAATGAACTGTAGCTCCCCAGTGCCGGCAGCACTCATGCAGCCCCAGACCATGACACTCCTACCACCATACTTGACTGTAGGCAAGACACACTTGTCTTTGTACTCCTCACCTGGTTGCCGCCACACACGCTTGACACCATTTGAACCAAATAAGTTTATCTTGGTCTCATCAAACCACAGGACATGGCTCCAGTAATCCATGTCCTTAGTCTGCTTGTCTTCAGCAAACTGTTTGCGGGCTTTCTTGTGCATCATTTTTAGAAGAGGCTTCCTTCTGGGACGACAGCCATGCAGACCAATTTGATACAGTGTGCGGCGTATGGTCTGAGCACTGACAGGCTGACCCCCCACCCCTTCAACCTCTGCAGCAGTGCTGGCAGCACTCATACGTCTATTTCCCAAACACAACCTCTGGACATGATGCTGAGCATGTGCACTCAACTTCTTTGGTCGACCATGGCGAGGCCTGGTCTGAGTGGAACCTGTCCTGTTAAACCGCTGTATGGTCTTGGCCATCGTGCTGCAGCTCAGTGTCAGGGCCTTAGCAATCTTCTTATAGCCTAGGCATCTTTATGTAGAGCAACAATTCTTTTTTTCAGATCCTCAGAGAGTTCTTTGCCATGAGGGGCCATGTTGAACTTCCAGTGACCAGTATGAGGGAGTGTGAGAGCGATGATAACAAATTTAACACACCAGTATTAGTACCGTTTGTAACGAAAGTACCGAAAGTACTGAGGTTGCGATTCTTCCAGACATGATGGGGGCAGCAAATAAGCGCAAGTGTTGTAGTTGGTCCACAAGTGGTGAAGAAGAAGAGGAACGACTACAAGCACATGGGAAAAATTACAGAAGTTTAGCTTAGCTTAACAAGTTTAGCTCCGCCCCGACTCATTGAGAGGAAACCTAGTATCGGTTTCCGGTGTGCAACCGATGCTATCGTTCATTTCAAACAAAGCGAGGAAACACCTGGAATTTGGCGAAGCACCTGAAAGACGGTCCTATATTATATTTGTTTGAGGCAGCTGCATTGTTGCCGTGAAACCAGCTAACGTTTTGCTCCATGTAATGTTAGCGATAGCCTGTTATTTGTTAACGACGCTAACGCATTGTGATGTTATAAACTACCTCCAAATGGACCACCATGCATCGCCATTCAGCCCGTGTCCTGTCAGCTAAATGTAGCTACTGTCACTAATAATTATTCACATGTTCATGCCTTTAATAAATCTTTTTGGCCTGCCACCATATCAGTGAATTTATACTAATGCTTGCATTCAGAGTATAAGGTGTGTGTGTGTGTGTGTGTGTGTGTGTGTGTGTGTGTGTGTGTGCGCACGTGCGCGTTTAGGAGTGCACCTCTGGAGACTCATTGTCAGACAGTGATTGATAACTAAAATACTCTCTCCCTCTCTCTCTCCCTCTCTCCCCCTCTCTCCCTCTGTCCCCCCTCTCCCTCTCTTGCCGCCCCTCTCCCTCTCTCGCCCCCCTTCTTCCTTTCTCTCACCCCCCCTCCCTCTCTCCCCCCCTCTCCCTCTACCCGCCCCTCTCCCTCTTTCTCTCCCTCCTCCTCCCAGAGGAAGATGTCCTCCAGGAGAGTTTATTTATTATTATTATTATTATTATTATTATTATTATTTTTACACCACACCGTGGTATCGACTTTGGTATTCGAGTATCGTGTACTTTTGGTGGTATAGGTACCGACTACTAGATTTTTGGTATTGTGACATCCCTAATATACACACACACACCTTAAACCCAGACTTATTTCAGAAAAGCTATGTATATAAATTCTATTCTATGCTGGAAAGGCATCACATTACTTAAGCAGAAAAATAAGATTTAATGCAGATGTAGTTATCCTACTGATTTCATTTTTACAAAAACGTAGTTCATTGATAACACTTCTAATATATAAAGGGAGTATTTTGCACTTGTACATTGCTTTTGCTGCCAAACCAGTTTGAGCAAACATGTCAGGATTTGTGTCAATACTAAATTGCTTTGGATTTGAATTGATGCACTGTGCACTTACCTGTACAAATGTAACTTTCATTTGATGCTATTTACATTTACACTGGATAAATCATCTAAAAATCCATTTTTATAGCCCCCTGTTCAAGTTGGCTGCTCTGGTGTATTTTTGTCAGTTGCATGTTGTCGCATTATGTGCGCTAGCGACCTAACAAAAGGTCTGCATTTGATTCCAGCATTTGCATTCTGGAAAGGTGGATCAATGTCTATAAAAAGCATATTATAACGAAGCTGAAAATTCGAAAATGACAAAAAAAAAATTAGTTATAAGATCTGGCTGTTTAAGGCAGTCACCTAACCTGAACCCCACTGAGCATCAAACAGAAAATGAAAATGGCCACATTGTAGATCTGACCGAGCGACTTACAATTACAATGGATAAAAGCAACTAAGCAGTTGGGTGTTAAGAGCTATGCTCAAGGACTTAGCATTGGAGGCTTGGTGGTGCTATGATCCCTGGAAAGTTCAGCCGATTCTCTGCAAACACTCTTTTTCCTGACATTATTAACACCTAACAGCACTTATATTTTCTAAGTATGCACATTTAAACCCTGTTTGAGTGTGCACTAGAATTCATATTATGCAATATACTACATTATGTGGATACAGGAGGCATGGTGGTATAACATATCTCACAGACTCAGGGTTGCTAGTTCCAGTCTGAGCTCAGGCTACACTCTATGTGTGAATGGTACCCTGGGATGTCAGAATCCAAGGTGGATTTTCTGCCCTTCTGCCATACAGTTACAGATCCACTGTGACCCTAACCATGAAGAACCAGGATGTAGGGATTGCACAACCACTATTTTTTTTTTTACTAGTTGACCAGTAATTCAAAAAAATCATCAGCTAGTCATATTTTTAAGCAAAATGTTTATTAATCTTTTTAGGCTCTTTGTTTATGCAGCAGAGATCGCATAAATCCACACTTCAGTCAACAGCCAAACACAGGCTACAAATTAAATGTCCAGCTTCAGTGCTTTTTTAGACTACACTGTTAACAGTGAAAGACAAATATATATATATATATATATATATATATATATATATATATATATATATATATATATATATATATGACATTATATAATAGTGTATTGCGCCATACTGCACCATTTAATGACGTACCAATTCATCTTTTGTGGATGAAATCATTGATTCTGAACATGAGAGCACACCGTGATGTGATAACTCATTATAGCTTAATAATGGATGAAGGATGCAGCGTCTACAGTAGCAAGTTTTTCGGGCATGTTCAACTCTTGCGTCAGTAGTGTCTGAAAATGATCTGACTCTAAACTTGCTGAGTGGTATTGTATTGTGATGTGAAACCTGTGACTCTTTAAAAGCGCTCTTTAACACACTGCTTTTCATAACTGAATTCGCTACGCAACAGTGCAAGTTTATTATTTACATCTTTTTATTTAGCTTTAAAGGATCATTTTTTTAAATATCTGCGGGAGGAATTCTTATGGGAGCAAGAGTGAGATTAAAAAAAGTCGCGCACAGCTCTGCACATTTTGCAGCTTGTTAACAAAGTGTTGCTGTTCCATTAAGGAAAAGGAAAAAATAAATACTTCTCTGCATAGTGCAGATGATTTTAGAATTGACTTCATCTAGTCTGATTTTTTTTCAGACTAACAAAGTGTATTTAGACTGCTTTCTTTACCATCTGCCTGCAGTGGTGGTTAGTGAATCTATTAGCCAACTACTCTATGAAACCCCTAGTGTGTATTTATGTCTTCCGTCCATCAATTTCCCCACACAGGGTCGCAGGGGCCAACCCATTACAGGGCACAATCGCACATACATTCACACACTATGGACAATTTGGAAATGCCAGTCGGCCTACAACACATGTATTTGGGTCTGGGGGAGGAAACGTGAGAACCCCTGAAGCACAGGGAGAACATGCAAGCTCTGGGAGAGGCTGGATTCAAACCCCCAACCTCAGAGGCAAGGCAAACACGCCAAGCCACCGTGCTCCCCATGTTTACGTCTTGCACCAAATATTTTCCACAAAAACCCTGATAAATATGACGCCGTTACTGAAGTTATATGAACACCCAATCCACCTCTTAGCAAGTTTTTAGGAAGAACCTGGAAAAAACCTACATGAACATGGAGAGAACATGTGAAAAAATAAATGGAGCCCAGGATTGAACCGGGGACCCTGGATCTGTGAGGCAGCAATGATTTCTACCTTGTCACTGTACTGCTAGAATTACAATATTATATATTTAAAATTCTATGCTACAGCACTGCAAAGGGCAATTTTGTTTTGTTGCATCTCCTTATAAAAATATTCAACCAAATGCCTGGGACACACTGTAGGTCTGCATGCTCACTTGCACGTTATATACATTGTATAAGAGGTTTAGACATCATTCGTGGTGGCATCGTCTATGAAAATCAGTATTCCATCTTTGTGACTGTGATTGTGTCAGGAATATATTCAACATGACTTCTTCTCAATGACACAGGTTCTGTCTGACGTGTTCAACGCTCCAGTGTACACAATCGACGTGGCCAACTCTGCCTGTCTCGGCTGTGCCTACAGAGCTGTGCATGGTAGGATTATTTCTTGCTAAATATGTACACCACACTTTTCTCTCTTGATCGTTCTTATTGAAAATAGTCAGCACAATGGCTGTGATGTAAATGTCAAATGTTTAACATCCGGTCACAGTATTTGTGTAGATAAATGATTACAATGTATGGGCTTGACGTTATGAAGATTCATTTCCTAATCGTTTGTCTAACTCAGCCTTCATTAGTGTTTATCATCTACTCATCTGGGCATCATATGTGTCTTTGTGTGTTATATACATGCACAGATTTGTTACTTGTGAATGCTTGGTTATAATTCATATTAGGGTGCTACGCTTTGTCATGACTGCACTCCAGACAGACTCATCAATCTGATTAGAATAATATGATTTGATGGAGAGTGTCGTGTAAAAGCATTGAGCCCGAGTGAGCCATTTGGAGCCTTCACCAAGATCCGCCCAATCACATGTTATACACCCGATTGCTTAATTGCTATAATGGAACAGGGAGCTTTAAATTCTTGAGGAAGATGATAATTATTCTTTTATTATTCAGTCTGTTGTTTGCATTTTTTCCCTGACAAGGGGTTTGGCAATGCTTTCCCATTTGCATCTAGTGTTAATGTGTCACCCTAATCACTCTCGTTATTGCAAATAAAAGCTTGCCTGAGAAGCAGCGTTCACTCTTAGTTTTGTTCTGTTGGTTTATGAATTCTATTGAAGCTTTGGTTAATTAAAAGGGAAGGATAAACAGGCTGAATTATTTGATGGGAAAATGCCATGCCTTTTCTTTAGAGACCGCTGATGTGTCTGAACTCATGACCTCCATGTTGTTCCACTGGATGACTGCTATCACTGCACAGAGCTGGTGTGTGTGCGTACGTGTGTGCGTACGTGTGTGCGTACGTGTGTGTGTGTGTTTGTGTGTGAACATGAGAGAGAGAGAGAGAACGCATTACCATATGCATGTATTTTCAGTTAATATATCATAAAAATATATATAATATTCAGCAACGTCTCAACGTTACATGTCCTATTTCCAAGCTTTTATAATTTTATTATTATTTAGTAGATAATAGTGTTGTCCACTATTTTATTACCTGTTTAGCATACATGGTGGCCCCTTCCAGACTTAATTCCTGTTTTGCATATTAGGGTTTTAAACAACATTATGGATTTATTTTGTTTTTACCTAAACAAAATGCAAAGCAAATTTTTTATGAAAAAAATTGAGTCACTGATAGTGTTAATCTCTATAATAATGTAAAAGATTCAACAATGAAGATAATTCAACAGTGTAAAATTCAATAGTGTAAAATTCAGCAGTTTGTAAGTTTCCATCTGACAGTTTCGTCATTTTAAGATATTGAACTATAAATTTAAAGACCCTCATAAAGTGAAATCACTGTTGTATACTTAAGTAATATTTTTGTGTAAAACCTCTGAGATCTTCATTGTCATGCTGAGAACATATTTATTACTAACTCATTTTTGCCAAAATCATCAGATCTTATAATTCCAAGGTCTTGATATGTCTATGCAATTATTATATAGTCATATGTCAGAGGCCACTCTTTTGTTTTCAATCAAATGGCCATTCAATACTTATTGGTAATTATTTGGTGGCAAACAATGATGATGGGGAAATGTACAGTACATGAGTATGTATTTTTTCCTTTCATCCTGACAAAGGAACCAAATGGTGAAGTGCTGAAATATTCAGCGTGTAACAGAGCGTGACTCTGCAGTCAATTAATCCAAAAGAGCTGCAGTGTCTAACATCCTAATCACCGGTTTCATCAGGCACATATAATTACACGTTACATGACTCACTGTAGTGATTCAGAGGAGTTTTAACACAGTTCTGTGGTATTCAGTTAAAATTTGTAAAGGTCCAACTAAATTGCTTGCTTATAAAAGTCTGGATAAACAACTAACATGACTGACTGGTGACAACAGTCACCTTTTAATGCTGAACCATTAGTGGTTATGTTTTTGTTTTGTTTTTTCCGTAGTGGAACTTCAGGTTACCGTTTTTGACTAGTGCCACAGTCTCTAAACAGATGTGCCACTAAATGTAAATCAGCTTTGCCATGAACATGCCTGGTGGTTTACACGTAATTGGCTATTACTCACGAGTACAAAGAAAATCAGCATTACAGAAACTTCTGAATAAAATCTGACCTTTTAGTTCAGTGTGGCGTATGAAAACATTTACACACAATTTTACTAAAAGATTGAGGCCCACTGTTCCTGTTGGATTAATTCAGCAGTGCTACATCTCTAGTTTCATAAATGCTGAACGTTTTTAGGGAAAATGGCTTTATGAGTCATAAGAGACAGCGAATTGATATTAAGGACCGAGTCTCACTCACTCTGCCATTAGCTAAAACCTCAGATGGATGACTCGTCAACTTAATCATGCCTTTTCTGGATCCATGCTCTAATTCCTCATCTGGTTTTATCGTAATCCAGCTGCATAGACATGAGACAAGGCTGATGAGAGCCCTAAGGTTGTTCATTAAAAACTAAAGCAGGTTTGAAATGGTTGTGGACTACATGAGCAACAGAGAATGGTGTTCAGGTCGGCTTTTATTATATTCGGCACTCTGTTTTATTCATTTGTGTTATTTATTCATTTCTGCTGTGGCCATCAGTAGTGTAGAATAGAGATGGGTGTCAGTGGTTCATCGTAATAAACCACAGTCTCAATTTCTCCTTGACTTGATTGTATTAGTATCAGTATTGCTCTTGTGTCAGCCTTAATGGCTAAAAAGACTGATGAGGATATTGAGAACAGTGAAGGTTCTCGCAGTTGAGTGCCCTTAACTCTGAATCGGTTCTGCCTTCATTACTGTAACTAAATCTCATAGGGCTTCTAGTCCAAAACAACTTGAAGTGTCTGGAAGTATAATCTCAGATAGACCTGATTTATTATATACTAAAGTTCTCTCTTTGTGGATGTTTGAAACAATAACCTGAGGGTTGTGTGTGTGTGTGTGTGTGTGTGTGTGTGTGAGAGAGAGATAATTTAGGCATTACAGTCAGCTGCACAGTTTCAGTGTCTAAGCTGCTACCATTACAGAACCTAGCACTCTGGACCTTATTTACACAGGGAAAGAAATGGATGTTACTTTCCAGTGGACCTACTTTTTTAAAAAAAAAAATCTTCCCCTGAAATGGTGCGACGGCTATGATTTGACAGAAAGGCTACACTCTGTACAATTGTGGTGAGCAGAAAAGCATCTCAGAACCTTGAGGCGGATGGGCTACAACAGCAGAAGACCACGTCGGGTTCCACTTCTGTCAGCCAAGAACAAAAAACTGAGACTGCAGTGGGCACAAACTGGACAGGTGAAGACCGGAAAACTGTACTCTGGTCTGATGAATCTCGATTTCTGCTGAGGCACACAGGTGGAAGGGTCAGAATTTGGCACCAACAGCATGAATCCATGGACCCAATTTGCCTCGTGTCAACAGTCCAGGCTGGTGAAGGGGGTGTAATGGTGTGGGGAATGTTTTTTTGGCACACTTTGGGCCTATTAATACCAATCAATCATCGCTCGAATGCCACAACCTATTTGAGTATTTTTACTGAACATGTACATCCCTTCTTGGTCACAATTCACCCATATCCTGATGGCTACTTCCAGCATGATAATGCGCCATATCACAAAGTAAAAGTCATCTTAAACTGGTTTCATGAACCACCTGAATCCAGTAGAACACCTGTGGCATGTGGTAGAACAAGATTTGCAGCATGAACGTCCTGTAAAATCTGCAGAAATTACATGATGCACTTTAAATTTTAACATGGACCAGAATCTCAGAAGAATGTTTCCAACATCTTGTGGAATTCATGCCTCGAAGAATTGAGAATGATTTGAGAGCAAAGGGAGTCCTGACCCAGTATTAGTACAGTTCCTAATAAAGTGTGAGGTGAGTGGATTTTGACTTGCATAAGAGATTTGTACAAAATGCCCCAATCAACTAATTATAAACAAGGAGAATGATTGGAGATTGGCGTTAAACAATAACATCTTATTTTCAATTGCAGAAGTGAGTGATAATTTTGTTTTGGTGTTCTCAAATCTCAAATACTGTTCTGTTGAGAGTCTACACCATCATTCTTTTATAGCCTCTCTAGTGAACAGGAAGCCATTTTGAATGCCGCTTTAGAGTATGTGAATTAGTCCTCCATGCTTGCAAGCTGGAGATTGCAGGGTTTTATGTGAAGATGTAATTTTGAGTTAAATATCATTGACTATAAAATATTACTGTGACAAGTCTAAAATTACTGGAAACATAAAATTTTTTGATAAAATTGGGATATTGCCTCCTTGTGATGTTCCTGCATAATGTAGTTCCACTAGTAATGTTTGCTCTGTCTGTGGCAGCATTAGAGGACAATTGGGCTCATTACTATTAAAAGCTTTTCAATACTAAACCATTAATATAAAAATGCATTCCAGTACTAAAGCGATTAAAATTCAAATGTGATTTTAAAGGAATTTGACAGCAATAATGATTGCAATCGGCACTACCAAATTAACAATTTGCATTGAATTAGCAGCATAGCTAGTTCAGCAGACATCAGCAGAATTATCCCAACTAACAGGTTGGTACCTGGCTCAAAGTTGCCCAGGACTTCTTAGGGGGGAAAAAATAATAACCTTTCAGAACTAAAATAATTGTCAACAAAAAGCTGTACAATGTCCAAACTCAAATCTGATCCTCCCAATCCTTGATGTAAACTCCAAAACCACTATAATACCTTATTTCATCTTCATTAACTTTTTCTTGCTCGGGGTTACAGTGAATCCAGTGTTTATCCTGGAAACTCTTGGAAAACCCGAGGATAATACACCAGTCCATCACAGGGCATGACTGCAACAGACAAAAATATATTTAAATACATTTAAGTAACATCAGCTTGGGTTTGATATGTTGATATAATTATTGTTCATTAATGTAAACAAAACGACCAATCCATGACACTGTCATAAACAGCCTAATTAAATTTCTTTTTAAAAAACATGGATTTGGGAAACCTGGCCTGGTAGAATTGGAGGGAGTATGGGATGTGTATGACGTGAATATTTCATAGCAAGTCAGCCTGTCTGAAACTTTTGAAGTTAAATTTTGAAAAAAAAAAACTGTGGTAATAATAAATCCTGGTAAAAAAAAAAATGGTTATGTAAAATTGGTTAATTATTAATTTTTTAGCCTCTGCACACTTTCATTTGAATTGCGTCATACAGTACTACTTGGCATTAGGTATTAGTCTCAGTGACTTCACTGTTATCACTAGACTGATTGAGTACACGCTGTTATATACGCTGTTATAGATACTGCTGGTTTCAGATAATTACTGCACCACTGCATCATATAGCATTTACACACGAACATTTTCCTTTGCTGGTTACTGCTGACTGTGTTGATTTTATATTCTGCTGCTCCTGAAAGGAAATGAATCATGGTTCAGCATGACTAAGTTAACTTGTAATTCCACCAGATCGATCTCATTCCTCAGCCGAGTTTATTCTGTTTCATTCGGTCATTACAGTATTCAGTCGATATGGCATGATGTGCGCGTGATTTATGTTTCCAAGGTGCTTCAGTATGAGCTTTACCTCTCCGTTGCATACTTGCAGGTTACTTGACATGTCTTGGCTGGTTGTTTGGCGTATAAAACATTGACATGCCACCCAAATCATGACTGAATATGAAGACATTTTCCAGCTCATGGATCAGGCTTCCCTTCCACTATTCATCACTATGTAGCCTTGGTTTCCAGGCACACTTTAAATCCTCGCCTCAACTATACTATTTTCCAAATCTCATTTCTGTTACAACCAGTGAGCAGGGAAAAAAATGCTAGATATACTAAAGGTCAACCAACACACAAAGGAAACTGCACATGAAGACATGAGGTGTTTGAAATAGCATGTGAGACCTCTGTGCACTTTTCTAACGCTTTGCTTTTTTTGCTGATTTTTTTCCTCCCAGGACTAGCTGCTGAAATGGGAATGTCATTTGCAGAGGCAGTGAATGAAGCCCCAGAGGCACAGCTCGCAGTGAGACCAACCCCAGGAGCTGAAAAGGTATGCCAATACATCCAGCATCACACCCCAGACCAGCTCAATTGGCAGCTTTAGATCAACGAAAAATTCAATTCACCTATTCATCCAATGGAAGAATTTAATTGCATATGTTCTCTATGAAAAACTGGTTTGCTCTACTGTTTTGCACTCCTGGTTTAGTTCACTCCAACAGTGTAATGTGCAGAATATTTTATATGTGATATAAATTATGCTCAGTTCACATAAACATTCACTATATAATTGTATTTTAGGAGCCTTTGAGGACTGATATAATAGAATACATACAGTGGGGAAATAAGTATTGGACGCGCCAACGTTTTTTTTCAGTAAATATGTTTCCATTGAGGCTATTCACATGAAATGTTCACCAGACATCAGTATTAACCAAAGAAATCCAGAAATATAAAGAATTCACAACATTAAAATCCATAAATAAAGTTATGTGTAATAAAGTGGAAAAAATATTTGAACACGCTAACTGAAATTTTTTAAATACTTTGTGGAGAAGCCTTTGTTTGTAATGACAGCTTCAATACGCTTCTTGTATGAAGAAATTAATCAGCTGCAGTATTCAGGTGTGATTTTGGCCCATTCTTCTACACATATTGTCTTTAAATCTTGTTCAATTAAATTCAAGTCAGGTGATTGACTGGGCCATTCTAACGCCTTGATTTTTTTCTCTGAAACCAATTGAGAGTTTCCTTTGCTGTATGCTTTGGATCGTTGTCCTGTTGGAAGTCCACCCACATGTCATCTTCATCATCCTGGTGGATGGCAGCAGATTCTTCTCTAGAATCTCCCGGTAAAGGGCTCCATTCATCATTCCTTCAATTATATGCAGTCTGCCCGAAACCTGTGATGAAAAACAGCCCCACACCATGATGCTTCCACCTCCAAACTTCACTGTTGGTATAGTGTTTTAAGGGTGATGTGGAGTGCATTTCTTCTCAAAACATGGTGTGTAGTATGACAGCAAAAAAAGTTCAATTTTGCTCTCGTCTGACCAGACTCCACTCGCCCAGTATTTCATAGGCTTTTCCAAATGAGTTGTAGCAAACTTTAAACGAGCTTCGACATGCCTTTTCTTTAGTAATGGAGTCTTGCGGGGTGAGCGTGAGCACTGGAGTGCATTGCCCATTGTTTTCTCTGTGATGATGGCACCTGTTGCCTCCAAGTGTTTCTGGAGCTCTTTCCGAGTGGTCCTTGGCTCTTGGGCTACTCTTCTGACTATTCTTCTGACTCCCTGGTCAGAAATCTTGCGAGGGTGACGGAGTGATGTTGCTTCCACTTGTGGATAAAGGCCCCAATGGTGTTTACTGGAAGATTCAGAAGTTTTGAAATACGTCTGTATCTGATTCCATCAATATATTTTGCAACAATAAGGTTGTGAAGGTCTTGGGAGAGCTCTTTGATTGTACCCATCATGAGATATTTCTTGTGTGACACCTTGGTAACAAAAAGACTTTTTATAGACCATCAATTCACTAACCCAGCTGATATTAATTTGCATAGATAGGGGGTATAATTACTTATGGATTTCAGCTGGTTCCTTGCCTTACCTTGCCTTGGCGAACTGCTTTTTCTTAGCATGTTCAATATTTTTTTTCCCTGTGTCATTCCACTTTATTACACACAATTTTATTTATGGACTTTAATGTTGTGAATTCTTTATATTTCCAGATTTCTTGAGTTAAGACATCTGTATTGGTCTGGTGGAAATTTCATTTGAATAGCCACATTGGAAATATATTTACTGAAAAAATGTTGACGTGTCCAATACTTATTTCCCCCACTGTACATACAATGTTCTGTATAACTGGATTTAATAAGGGTTTAATACAGTTGTGCTCATAAATTTACATAACCCTTGCTGAATCAGCAAAATGTTAATAATTGAAAAAATAGTAATAATGGGGATAATAAAAATTGCATTTTGTTTTGTATTTAGTTCTACCCTGAATAAGCTATTTCACATAACAAATGTTTACATCTAGTCCACAAGACACAATAATAACTAAATTTACAGAAATTAACCAGTTCAAAAGTTTATACACCCTTGATTATTAATACCGTGTGTCGTTACCTGGATGATCAACGACTGTGTTTATGTTTTGTGAGAGTTGTTCATGAGTCTCTTGTTTGTCCTGAGCAGTTAAACTGCCCACTGTCCTTTAGAAAAATCCTCCAGGTCCTGCACATTCTTTGCTTTTACAGCATCTTCTGCATATTTTAACTCTTTCTAACAGTCGCTATATGATGCTGAGATCCATCTTTTCACACTGAGGACAACTGAGGGACTCGTACACAACTATTACAAAAGGTGCAAACGTTCACTGAAGATCAAGAAGGCAACACGATTTCAAACCGGATGATCGGTGTAAATTGTTATATTGTTTAAAGCTCTTATTTTTTTCATTTAGTACTGCCCTGCAGAAGCTACATAAGATATTAAAAAATTTTTAAAAACACAAAACATAAAAACAGTTGTGTTGATCATCCAGGTAACATCACACAGTATTAAGAATCAAGGGTATGTAACCCTATGTTCAGTTATTTTTGTGTCATGTGGACTATATGTAAATATCTGTTATGTGAAATAGCTTATTCGAGGCAGTACTAAATAAAAAAGAAAATGCAGTTTTTACCATCCCTTTTATTATTATTTTAAATTATTAAAATGTTCTGCAACGGGTTTGTAAATTTATGAGCACATCTCTATACGTCACGTAACTCACGTAATGGTGGTTAGGATGGAGGCAAGTGCAGATAAGAGCTTTTATTAAACGAGATATAGGCAGACAAATCCAAATCATGAGACAATAGCATGGTCAAAACAGGCAAATGGTCAGGCCATCAGCAAACAGGATAAACTAGACTCAGACAAGACTCAAATAACGAGGACGAGAACCAGATCAAAACCATGAAACATAAAGCTAGGAACAAGGCTTGGTACACGACAGAGACTATGGCAACTGAGCGTAATACTTCGCCAAGAATTTCAGAATTTCCTTGAATTTGTATGTCCCGTTTTTGCTTTAATGACAGTGTGCATTCAAGCTGGCATGGACTCCACAACACCTTATGATCCATTTTAGATCAATCGGAGTGTCGTCTGAACACATACTTCAACAGAAGAGATTAGGCATGAGGGAAATCTGACCTTTTCTACAAAGCAGATAACATGGTCAATATCACAAATTTCATTACATTTAAACAGGGACCTAAAAGTAGACGAATCTTAAGTATTAAATATTCAAGATGTTGAAGATTTACTTTCTTTCAAAACCTTCTATTTATTTCCAATTTTAAATAAATAAATGAAAAACCCAGATTTTCAATGTGCTCTTCTCTCTCTCTGTGTGTGTGTGTGTGTGTGTGTGTGTGTGTGTGTGTGTGTATGTGTATCTCTATCTATCTATCTATCTATCAATCTATAGATATATAGACATATGTGTGTGTGTGTGTGTGTGTGTGTGTGTATGTGTGTACTAAATTGTTTCAGAAAGAAAACACAAAATACAGTTTTTAAATGATAATAATATTAATCGAAGCAAAAAAAAACCTTATCCAATACAAACTGGGCCTGTGTGAAAATGTATTTGCCCCCATAGTCACTAATTCGGCAAATCTATGAAACTGCATTCATAATGGAGACTGGACTAGACAAACCAGACAACCAGGCCTGATTTCTGCAAACCCTGTTCAATCAAATCAACACTTAAATAGAACTTGTCCAACAGCATGAAGTTGGTTAAAAGGTCTTACCCAGTAACACACTATGCCAAAGTTGAAAGAAATTCTAGAAATGATGAGGAAGAAGGTGATTGAAATACATTAGTCTGGGAAGGGTTACAAAGCAATTTCAAAGGCTCTGGGGCTCATCCTGGGTGGCGCAACCAGATTTTAAGGGGGCAGTTAGTTTTTCATATTGGTGATAGGTGTTGGATTTTTTTTTTCCTTCAATAAATGAAATAAATAAAAACAATATTGTGTATTTACTCAGGTTGATTTGTTTTATGTTGTATTTAGTTTGAAGATCTAAAACTATTTAGTAAGAGATATTCACAAAAACAGAACGAATCAGTAAATACTTTTCCACAGCCCTGTGTGTGTGTGTGTGTGTGTGTGTGTGTGAGAGAGAGAGTAAGAGACTGTTATATGTATTGTAATAGATAGAGTACTATAGTAAAATAGTTGAATGATTACACTGATTCACTTCATACAAGCACAAAACCCACACTGAATTATAAATAATATGCGTATATACTGTAATCTAGCCTGTTAAAAGAAGGCAGGGTGTACACCCACATGGGAAGACTATGGTGCAGTAGACTTCCTTTATGCTTCATTAAGGATGATTTTTTTTTGTAATTGATGATTGATGAGGAGGAGGAGGAGGATGAGAACAGTAATAATATTAATTGTAATAATGGCATGTTAATGGTTTAACCCCTTCAGTGATTTAATCATATCAGGAAAGAACACTTGTATGGCTCATTAGCAAAGGTTCATTTCAGAACTATAAAAGAAAACCAAAGACTGATGGTTGTGTTCGTGAAACAGATCTGCTGCATTAACACATTAACCTCAGTAATGTGGTTATCCACACATTAACTTAGAAACTAGGATGAAACACTTTGTATAAGGCAGCGTGGTTTACTTAACGCATCTGCTTTAATGACCTTGTATCATGTTTTGTTTTCAAACTCCCTTTCTGAACAAGATCAGCAATGTTTTGCTATTCCGATGACGTTTTTCTTGGTCACGACAACTCGTGAGATCTGCCCTGTGATGGAGTGACCGCTTTGTTTGGCGAAGGACTAAAATGAACAGTTTTTTTTTTGTCATTTTTCTGGAACAACATGAGGTTAACGTAAACATAAATCTCATTATTATGCATGAGCTTGCCGCTGACAGCTCAACAGCAAATATTGGAAATGTATTTTATGTCTTCTTTAATTGCTGAAGGTCAGTCCTTCTGGTCACGAGAATGGTGTTTCTTTCTTTATGAGCACGTCAGAAACATAGCAGTCCACGGATGGATCTGCTGGGATGCCTTGTGTTAACCACAGTGATGTTGCTGTCACTGCAAAGGTAGTGGTATGTGTAGTTTCCCCTGAGAGCATCCAAAGGAAGTGTGGCTGCTCTGATTTCCCATAAGGAGTAAACACGGAAAGTCCTCAGCGCTGATCAAAACAATATAGAATGCTCACTGGGGTTATGTATTTGTCAGGATTTTGTTTTATTGTGAAAATTCAATTCATTTTTATTGGTAATGCTCTTTAACAGTAGATACTGGCACAGAGTAGCTTTACAGATATTCAGATGTAGATTTAGATTCCAATCCACAGTGGTGACAATGGCAAAGAAAAAAACTTTCTGAGAAACCTTGAAAGGAACTGCAAAACGAACCCATTCTCTTCTGGCTGACACCAGATGATAAATATTTACTTTTCTAAAACTGTATATTACAGTCAAATGGTACAAAATGTGTTGAAATCAGGTAATATTGTAAATAGGAGTCTAAGCACAGGACTGTCTTTATGATTACAGCAGCAGTTGTCAGTACACATCTACAATATCTAGGTGAGATTATGCACTGAAACAAGGATGAGAGGTAAGAATTTTGGGAAGTACAAATCTTTAAGGCATCCATGCGGGACCATCAACAACAGCAAAATGTAAAAATTGGCTTCAGTATGTATTTAAAAATGACCAAATTTATGAACGAGATCCTTTTGAATGAATACATAACCAGTGGTGTTTCTGGACCGTTTTGCTCACCTTTATTTCTTATTTGCTGCTAGTCTGTTGTTGCTGTTTTTCTAGTGTCCATCGGGCCTTGTTCCACTTCCTTCCAATCGAGCTAAATGAAAAAAAGAGGGGGAAAAAATGCCTTCTGGTCCACATGGCAGACTTGGTCCACTCCCCTCAAGGGGTCCGCCTAGAAAATGTGTTTTTGCTATTCTTTTGAGTGCAGCTATGCCACTATAATCAGACTATAGTGTTCATTATAATTATTAATTTCTGATTTCCTGTGAGACTCACCTGATGCACGCGTTTCAATTTATTAAAAATAAAAAGGCATGATGGTTAAAGTAAAAAAAAAAAAAAAAAAAATATATATATATATATATATCACTAGATATGTGTTTCGTAATCACGCAGGAATAATACAACATGCCTGAAAATAATATTATAGACCCTTTTAAAATCTGGAATTTTGGGCAGAAAGGCCATGTTACAGACAATAAATATAGAAAGCAAGGAAGGTCCATATGCTTCTAAATTTAATGTGAAGACGCAGTGAATATTTCCTCTTCAGAACAAGGTTTGCTGGTTTGTGCACTCTGGCTCTGCTGATGCTGCTGCCCACTGCTGCTGCACACTGATTTGCTTCCTTATTGATTCATTAACCGTACAGTTGCTAAAAATATACCGTGTCTCCATGTGGTGTGCATTATTTAATATGATACATAAATAACAATGTGAGATTCAGTCCATGCGTGGATACACCATGTATGGGGTAGTGCTCGGCATTGTCTGCGAGAGGTTTACATTTGAAATGTCATTTTCTTGCAGTTCGGTGCATCTGCCGTAACTGGGTTTATTTTTTAATGCTGGGAAGACATAGCCATGTCGGTTCACCCGAGCCTGAACCTGCTCAACAACCCAGAGAGGGATAAAAGTGAGCCCATTTTTCTCAAGCATTTGATTAATCCTCATAATATCATTACAGAATGTTCTAAAACCTATGGGGAAAAATGTGTTCTGCTGTTCTTAATTTGCTTCACTTTGCTGTGTCCTACTTCAGCTCAGCAGTCAATAGAGTACATGCCACTCTGAGCTCGCTTTTGATGAAGGGTCCTCTTTGATATTTAATGGCGTAGTCGTTCTCAGTTTCTCTTGCACATTGAAGTCCGGTCAACACGAAACCGAATGCTGGCTTTTTCAGGAGTCATATTTCAGATTTCACGCTGGGATGGCGAGAGCTGTGAGGAGAGCTCTCATATTTGATTTGTAGGAAGGAACACACCTCTTGAAAATATTGGCAGGTTTAAAGAGTTTTCTAGTGATATTCTTTTGTCTAGGCTTAGTAGTTTTGGAAAGATGGTGCTGTCTTCTGACAGTTATTTGCTATGATCAACAAAGCACAGTGGGACTGTCAGGGCTGGCTCATATGTAAGGTTCTCTCTGAAGGAATGATTGCTGTTTATTGCATTTTAAAAAAAGTTCAAGTTATTGAACTAATCCATATCCAAACTGTTGCATTCTTCTTTTGTGATGCTTTTCCAGGCTTGTAGAGCAGCCTCTTTCAGTTGTTGTTTGTTTTGTGGGGTTTCTTCTCCTCAGATGGTGAAATGCATGCTCAACTAGGTTAAGGTCTGGTGACTGACTTGGCCAGCCTAAAACCTTCCAGTTTTTTTCCCCTGATGAAGTCATTTGTTGTGTTGTCAGCATGTTTTGGGTCATTGTCCTGCTGCATGATGAAGTTCCTCTCAATTAGATTGGGTTTTCTGTAAATTGTGGACACAATGTTTCTGTTGACTTCTGAATTCATTCTGCTGCTACCATCATGAGTCGTCATCAATAAAGATTAGTGAGCCTGTTCCAGAAGCATCCATGGAAGCCCAAGCCATGACACTACCTCCACCATGCTTGGTGTGTGTTGTGGATCATGAGCAGATCCATTCTTTCTCCACACTTTGGCCTTTTCATCACTTTTGTAGAGGTTTATCTTGATTCCACAACTTTTGTGGCTCATCTCTGGTTTTATCTTCACCCCTGCCCTGTGGAGGTTGTTGGTGATGCCACTGAATGTTGTTTTGGGGTTTTTCTTCACAGCTCTCACAATTTTTCTGTCATCAACTGTTGATGTTTTCCTTGGCCGACATGTTCCATGTCTGGTTGTTAGTACACCGATGGTTTATTTCTTTTGAAGGACATTTCAAATTGTTGTATTGGTTATGCTCAATGCGTGTGCAGTGGCTCTGATCGATTTTCCCAGCCTCTCAGCTTCAAAATGGCTTGCCTTTCTCCCATAGACAGCTCTCTGATCTTCTTATTGGTTTATTCTATTTAAAAACATATGCAGTCTTCACAGGTGAAAATCAGGGCTCTAACCAAGATTAGACATTCAGAGCTATTAATTGTTTAAACAGTCAATCTAACAGGGCACACCTGGGTAACTCCTATCAGTCACATGTTCCAATATTTGTGACTCAAAAAAAAAAAAAATGGGTGAGTTCAAACAAAAGGTGCCATGTTCTAAGCTATTTTACACATCTATATGGCCTTGCTGTTTGAATACTTTTGGAGAGGGCTGTACCTAGAGTTTACTCATGTATCTTATCGGTCTGTAAAAGAAAGAGCGTAAAAACGTGTATGCTGCAAACCCATTTACGACACACATTCAGTAAAAGAGAGCGACATGAACTTTTATTATGACTTAGATGAATTGTGTGTGGTTTAATTCTGGAACACTGTTGGCTATTCTACACCTGAATCTTGTGGGATCTTGTGCTCTATTTAGTCTCTTAATTGCCCCACTTGAATCAATTACCAGGCCCTATTAGTGCTTGTCATCCTGTGCCCAGAGGTGCTGCACTTCTCCGAGTTTCCGTACCACACAGGTGTAGTAAAGCTGCAAGATTTAATGGCACCCCTCTAGCTGGAGAATATCTTTAGAGATCTTCTCACCAGCTACATGCAGACCCAAGCTTGAGTGATTTGCTTGGGGACCCAGTTCTCCAGTAGACAGTGGAAGCAAAACATCCTCTCTGGCTACACAAATGTAAATCGCACTAGTAATCCAGTTGGCCTCTGCCATGGTCCCTACTGAAAACTGAGAGACTTTTTCTGGCCTTATTAAGACTGACCCTGGTGGATGAAGAGGGAGGGGAAAGGGTCCACACCAATCTTTCACATTTTAATTGGTATGTGTTTCTCCACCACATCTCTGTCTCTTACTCCATTTCTCCTCCAGTCCTGCACCTATCACGCTTTCATATTGAGGATGCTGTTAGCGTGTAACACGCTGCATATTTCTCTTGCTATGCCCCCGAGATGGGCTGCCAAAGCGTAAAATGGATGGATCGTGTCAAGTGGCGGAAAGCAATTTACCATGGGATACAGAGGCAGAGGGAGAGAAATACGCTCTCCCTGAACTCAAATACAGATCCACCTTCGATAGACAAAATGACTGACCTTGACATGTTCATACGCAGGTGTTTCTTTTATGTAATTCTACAATGCGTATCATTATTCACTGCTTATAAAACTGTGCGTTTAAAAAAATAAGTCAGCAGTCACACCTGGGGCCCAAGATCAACTTCTTTATTTCTTGCAATATCCTAATAAGAAATAAATGATAGTGTAAGATACTTGAGACATTTATGGCCACTATGTTGTATACACAGCGCATATTTCAAACACTGTAAAAGGACCCAAATATGGTGACAGCTTTGAAAGTTCATTTAATTATCAGTCAGTTCTCAACATGAAGTCAACATGACAATGATGAACATTTGATGCCCCCCACTAAATTTTCACAATTAATTGCACATACTGTAATAAGACTATGTCCACATTATGTATTGTACATCTTTGATAATCATTCAGCATCCATCAGGATTAGCAGTAGCGTTCACGGTAGATTATGAAGGTGGAGACATTTTTTAAATGGTATTTTTGTTTTACTTATTGATTTTATTTCCATGCTTACCTTCAGTCATTTCAGATTAGCACTTCTCTCTTTCTGTAGAACAGTAAGGATTTCTGCTTCTCTCTCTTATTATTTTAGCTGTAGGGTAGTTTATTAGGGCTGTCTTTCTATACATTATTGATCCTCCATGTTTAGAGGGTCACAGCATAATCTAATCCAGCTATTTTCCAAATAAAAACGTCACGGTTCAAACATAAAACTCATCAGTTTCACTGCAAGTAACATCATGGACCACACTTTTATTCAGGCATGGCCAACATAACGAAAAAATCTCATTTCCATTATGTATTTTGTATTCAGTTCAATTCCATTTAATTGTATAGCGCAATGGACATTGTCACAAAGCACTTTACAGAAATATATCAATTCAGGATATAAATTTTATATTTATAAATGTATCCCTAATGAGCAAGCCAGTGATGATGGTGGCAGGGAAAAACCCCCAGAGGTGATATAAGGACTCAAAAGAGAACTCATCCTTATCTGGATGACACTGTATGTGATTATAAATAATTCCCTCCTATTACTGTGTGCTATGTAGTCAAAACGTGTAATTTTGTAACCAGGTAATTCATTGTAGTTTTAACATGAAGTGTATTTTGTTGAAGTTACTTATCAAAGTAATTTTGTATCATTCAGACTGTTCTTTGAAGGCTAAAATTGAAGGTATTTCTGTGATTACTTGTTGATGGCTTTGAATTTAAAATGATGAGTGAACTTCAAACTCAAACTTTTTCTTTTCTACTCCTCTAAAGTGCTGTTCTAAATATATTGCAAGGTCCTGCTGAAAACTTCATCATGCAGTTTACTGTTAGGTTTGTTCTAATGACCAAAGTTAGAATGGTTTTTGGTAATGAAATTGATCACTGAAGTCAAGGCTCACAGAAAGTGAGGATTAGAGCATATACATTATTTATATGTATGTATGTGTACATGTGTGTGTGTGTGTGTATGTGTATATATATATATATATATATATATATATATATATATATATATATATATATATATATATATATATATATATATATAATATACACACACACACACACACACACACACACACACACACACACACACACACACACACACACACACACACACATGCTAACCACTGTGGGATGATTAAAAACACTGAAAATCTTGTCTATTCCCAGGGCTGATGGTAGTTAAGTATGTTTGCTGTTGTTCTCAAGTACTAAATTGAATTAAAACACTCTAAATGATCTTGTACCTCAAATGCATAGGACACACATTTTTATACAGTTGGATATTAAATAGAACTACAGATGATTTGCACTGAAGAGTGTGATATAACAATAAAACTGTGTAATCCAGTATAAGTCAGTTCATAGTGCATATTCTAGTTGTTACAACATCAAGAGGATTCGGTCATTTATCTTCACAGAAGCGACTTGAGTGCTTATTTAGTCTCGAGACTGGACTACTGCAAATCACTCTGGCAGGTCTTCCCCTGCGTGCTATCCAACCCTTGTAACTGATCCAGAATACAGCTGCGTGGCTTGTGTTCAATCTTCCGAAGTTGTCCCACTCCAGCATTCCCTCTACTGTAGCTGCTACAAATCCAAAAAAGGACCTCGCGTCTAACCAGAGACACTTATCGTATCCTGCTAGAATGGCAAGACCTGACCCACAATTTCTAAGGGTACAAGAACGACATGCATTAAGATTCTTCTCTGTACTGGCACCCAGACCTGGACCTCCTCACCTCTTTATCTCTTCACCAAGCACTTAAATAAGTTCTCATTTAATTGCTTGCTGTACTTCTCTCTATACGTTTCACTTGATCGTAATCTTAGCCCCTGATCTATTTATACTAGCAGGAAGGATATGAGGATATACTTTTGATGGAGAATACAAAGCAATTCTTTTGAGTCATTGTGTATAAGAGCGTAAATATTGTCCAGCTCCAACATGCTAAATAAAAAGTTGTCTTTGTTCATGCTGCTGAATTCAATTTCCTGTTTCATCCATCCATGCATCGTTCCATTTTCTATACCGCTTATCCTACACAGGGTCACGGGCAGGGACGTTCGCTGGACTGCTAATCATCCGGGGCTGAGCCCAGATTCTTTTCCATCAAAAAACTTTTAATAATATGCTTCTATATAGACTGTTTCCATGCATTTTTTTTGCATGTGAGTGCACATTGCTTTAAAAAAAATTGGACAAAAAGTTGGATTGATCATAAAACTTACCTCAGGTGTTATCATTGACTATGTTTACATGGACAGCAGTAATCTAATTATTGACCTTATTCTGGATAAGATAATACTGAGATTAAGGTGTTTACATGAGTCACTTTTAGGATATTCCGTTCATGTTCCTGTTTTACATGTTATAGAACATAGATCGATTAATGGCACACGTCATTACGTCACTGCACCACACCGTCCGATGTTTCCTCCAGAATTTCACGTATCGACATGCAGTTCATCTTCGTTATGGTACCGTATACAGTTCTGAGTGTTTCTTTTGTAATTTTATGAAAGCTTCAAGTGCAGTTAATAATTTGTCATGCTGTACGTGCAAATAGACGACTGCTTGAAGCGGTGGGCTGCATCCGAAACCGCATATTTACATACTATAGAGTATATAGAAATACATGTATTTCACCTACTATATACTGTAGTAGGTAAGTACGCAGTTTGAGCCGTGCTCTCTTGTTTGCCGTAAAAGGGTTACGCACTGCCGTGTGTGTACGTGTCCTGTCAAAAATGCGGTGAAAACTCCCACACGACGTTAATAGTGTGATTAAGGTGTTTACATGTCTGTAATGCACTTCGATAACGCGACTAAAACAGGAATACTCCACACATCTTAATTCGATTTGTGTTTCTTAGAGTATGACTTTAGTCAGATTAAGGTCATCAATAATCGCTGTTTATATGCTAGTTTCTTAATCAGACAGTATTGTCTTAATCGGGTTAATATCGGATTATTGTTGTCCATGTAAACGTACTGAATGTTTGCAGAACTACCAGAGCGATAAAATACTGTATAAAACTAGTCAAACCCTAGCCAAGGGGAGGCAAACCTAAGCTATCACTCTATGGGTTTAGCTGCTACAATGCCATGCAAAGTGCATTAGCTGTCCTGACAAATGTGGTAGAAAAATGTGCTAACCACTAAGCCAGCATGTCCCCCTATCCTATTTCAATGTAATGAAAATCACATCACTAAGACATTTGGCAATTATAGAGTATGCTATTGCGCTGTGACTGACATTTTATTTCACGTCTCTGTAGGTCTACGGGCCTCTCCTGAAGAGATATGCAGAACTGGAAGAGAAGATTCTCAAGCACACGACATAATGATTCAACTCGCACAGTGTTTTTGAAAAGTCTTACTGTTTTTAATCAGGCTTGAACAGATGATGACTTTAATGTGGTTCTATATAAAGGACTCTGGTTTTCGGTGTGGAAATGTGTGCGCGTTCATTCTGATGACTCAGTTGTGTTCATTGTGGGCAGGAAGCAGCTCGGTGTGAGTATTAATTTGTCCTAACAGGTTAAAATCTATCACCACGTCAGGTGTAAATGTTAAACGGCTATTGTGTAACATAATTCCAATATGAGCTGTGAAATGAAGGAAAACAATAGTTGACAGGAGCTGTGTGACTCGACCTCTCCTTCCCCTTTCTGAGATGGAGAACAGTTATTTTCCTATATATAGTGCATGTGTGTTTCATTGATACTTTGACCTAAGGCTGTGTTCTATTAATAAAAATCCATCTGAGTTTCACACATTCCCACTCAGTGTGCCTCGGCTGCCGCTTTAAATCAATTGGCCATTACTCTCCAGCTCCAGCCTTCGCTGCTGCTAAATGTGAAGTGTATGATAGTGTGCATGCATTAATGTTGCAGTTCTGCAGAGCTCTGTAATGTATTTAAGGCTACACATCATGCATTAATTAAGATCATCACTGTGCCACTATTTACACATCTTTGGATCATATGTTTTGCTTTTTAGCTCCAGGAGGCATTTACTGGTGCTGATGATCCATTAGTGTTACACAGACTCAGCCATCAGCAGTCTAAAGAAACTGGTGAATATACAATATTGTGAATGGTGATGACTCAGATACCTCATGATATTCTTTGTTTTGTTGCATATATGTTTTCTCAGCTTTATTCCTGTGTCCAAACT
Organism: Ictalurus punctatus; assembly: GCF_001660625.3. NCBI lineage: Eukaryota > Metazoa > Chordata > Actinopteri > Siluriformes > Ictaluridae > Ictalurus > Ictalurus punctatus. The sequence goes on from NC_030416.2 coordinate 27,339,965, forward strand.
AGATAACATCAGGATATTAGAGCCGCTTTGAGAAAACATTACAGGGCTTTATGAGTTGTTCTCCTCTATATAATACTATATATGGTAAATAAACCTTTGTAACCAAGCACTTTCATTCTGTGTTTGTTGTACACTGCACATTTAGCACATCTCAGGAAGATGGGCTGATTGATTTTTCATATTAAAATGAGACTAATTGCATTAAACATAACTAATGTATTTTTTTTTTAAATAAATAAATTATACAGATGGGAATGGCTACTTATAGAAATAAAATGTCCTCACAACACCTTGTACTTTCTTAGTTATGATTTTGTATCTAATCCAATAAAAGCGTCTTGTTTAATTGTGTGTTTTGTTCTAAAGCAATTAGTAATCCTATAGATTCATGTAAACTTGATGTATTAAAGCGGCAATGAGGATGGTGGATTACTGACTGTGATTGCATTGTTTTTACTCATGCAATCAAGTGACTACAAGCTTTCCACATGGAAGCATTTGCTAATAAGCTACCATTTAAGTCAGTAATGTGGTAAATGAAGTGCAAATATTTCCTGTTTCTCTCTCTTTTTCTCTCAGATACACACATGTAAACATGTAAAGCATGTGTTACATGTAAATTTATTGAGATATCTGATGATGTTTTAGGTCATATTTATGCAGAAATATAGAAAATTCTAAAACGTTCACCAACTTTCAAACACCACGGTTTGAACACCTTGGGCTCTTCTTGGAAATAATAATAGCCCACCAGAAGGAAGAGAGAGAGAAAAATTAATTTATAAAAGTGCCCAATTCCATTTGTTACATGTTTTCTGTGCCGTCTGTCACCACACAACCCCAAAGCATAATAGATCCACCCCCATGCTTAAGAGTTGTCAAGATGTTCTTTTCAACAAATGCTACTACTTTTTTTTTCTCCAAACATAGCTTTGGTGACTGTGGCTAAAGAGTTCCATTTTTACTTCATCAGTTTGACTTTGCCTTTCTGTCCTTTCTTCCAGATCTTGCCTTGACTTCCACAGTTCCCCTTAATTGCCATTTCAGACCATGGAAATTATGAGATGAGAGGTGCATTGATATATTTCCATAGTCTTCTTCTCATTTGTAGGCATCAGTTAGTTTCATTTTAAGATTCTCAGTCAGCTGCTCAGAGAAGCCCATGGTGGTTGAGTAGCACATGGTTTGAAAAGTCAGAGAATATTTTACACTCTGGAATTAAATTAAATTCAATGAAGTAAAATAATTTCTGAGACTTTACCTCAAGTACAAGTACTGCCACAATTCCTTTTTTTTTCTCTTTTTTTACAATTATTTTTTTCCCCTATTTTTTAAGCTCGAATATAAACCTGCTGCAGACAAAAGCCCTTTGTCTTTCAGAAATGAGGCAGTAACTTTCTTCCAGCAAATCAATCAGTGAGAAAGACAATAGACATGAGGCTTTCACTGCTGTCACTGGTCTTTCTATCACAGATGGTGTGTGTTATCAAATGCTCAATTCCACTGTGAAACTGAAGCAGATGCCCTCTTCATTGTGGATCTACCATTCAGTGCAAATATAAGACATTCTTTATCCATATGAAATCAAAACACAAACAGAGCCCATCAGAATGTATGAAAAGGTAAAAACACCAAATACTCATGGCAGTGACTTCAACTGGCAAATCACTTTATCCCAAAGAACTTACAAGTGAGGCACAATGCAATACAGAGGTTATGGGTCATGTTGTAGTGTCAAGTCCTGGGATCTGAACTCACAACATTTTGATCATCAGCTAAGCACTGAGACACCACTTTTTATGAAATTATCCAAGACAATGATTAACTGGCAAACTTTTGGCAAAAAGGTGGGGTTTAGTGGCTCAGCTGCAGGTTCTCAACCACAGAATTTCATACTTGTTCAAGGTCATGGATCATTTGATACAAAGCTGCAGAAATGTAGCAATAAGGGAATTAAGGCTTCCTGCAGAGAGGCAACGAATGTCATTTTAATAAAAGAATCAGCTAAATGAAGAAAAAAAATCTTTCTAACCAATGCAACTACATATCACCAATTTAATTCTCATTCATTCTGCCTCTCTTTCACACACAATGGCTATGCACTACTGGCTCCATCATAGAGCACAGACACAATACATCATTACACAAGCATATGAATAGGTCCTCTACTAATTCACCATCTGCACCAACCAATCGTAATCGGTCATATTACCACAGTTCATGTATTTTGCAAATACCCTTGTGTGATACCAAGCCATCCTTTTCCAATTTAAGCTTGAAATGGTCTTGCTTTATTGGCAGGTAATTTTGCTTATTTCTAACAATATATAAGCTTGAAATATGCAGAATTACTTGCCATTAAAGCAAGAATATTTAAAGCTTGAAATGAGGAAAAGTGTCTAGGAAAAATGTCTAAAAATCATATTTGTTGCATCATACTCTCAGTATGACAGATAAATTTGCTCATTTTCAAGATTAGGGATGCATTGGTAAAGATACTGGTATTGTTCTCATACTTGTAAAAAAAAAAAAAAAAAAAGTCCAATACCACATGATACTAGTGTATATTGTCGCACTAATAGACAGACAGCACAAAATGACAGAGATCTGAACATATTTCATGATTAATGATGTCAACTAAAGAAAAACTGACTGCAAACCGTGCTGTGCTTAAATCAGTATCAGTACAAACGAGTCTCAAATTCCTACAGTACAAGCATTCTGAAGCATTTGATTAGAAAGAGCTAAGGCAACTGACCTGAGCATGCAGAGCAGAATCAGTGAGGGTTACCATTAAACTTGAGCAGAAATTGCCCTGAATTGTGCATACACAAGTCAAAGCAAAATTCATGGCACCTTGCACTCATTTTTAATCACCACACTCCATTATTTATTAAAGATGCTTCTTAAAGTCTGTAACATCTTCAATATAAAACTCAGTGTGAGGAAATCACTGAATTCAACAAAACAGAGTTAAGATCCCTCCTGATTGCTTAAAACTAAGTAGTTTACTAATTACGCATTGGTATTGAGGAGTATCAAAAAATAATTTAAAAGACAACATAATCATACGTGGTCTGAAAGAGACTGGTATCTATGCATTCCTATTCAAGATATTTTCACTTGATATACAAGTTGCACTTTTGCTACAAGTCTTGTTCTTTTGAATGTGCCAGTTTAGAGGTAGAAATTAGAGGTAGAGCTCAGAGACCATCCCAAAACCCTATACTTCATCAGTTCATAAAATTAATTCATAATATAACTCAAACACTTCCACGCCTGTATTTCTGAGAATTTATTTTCAATCATGGCTTGACACAAGTGATTGACGGCTCGATGTTTATGATGATGCATGGCCATTGCCAGAAGGTCAGATTGACACGTTAGATGCTCATTTATGACAAAGCTAATGATTGCTTTGCTATTTCTATTTGGTAACCTTAGCAACAAGCACCTAAAAATAGCACAAACGGTGATCAATCATGGCATGTCATTCAGAAAGTTCCCATCACCATATCCAACAGAGTAAAATATACATTATAGGTAATGCTCGGTGAATAAGGCAGACAATGCGTGAAATAAAGCCTCAACACAGGGTTTTGTATTCTAAGTGCTGTCATGTTAACAGAGTTTGGCATCGAAAGTGGATTTTTACCTTCCAAGAGTAAATAATTATGGTATCTCATGCAACAAACAGGTTGAAGAGCTGAAAAGCATTGCAGTTGAAAGAAACAGGCTGAAACATGAGCAGAGGTTGTGGAAGAGTAGTGGTGTTGTTTGTCAGCTTGTTGTTGTGGAGGATTAGTGGCTGGGATTCAGTATCAGTCTCTCAGGGCTGAGCTTACTGACACTTAGCCACATAACACAGCAGCTTCCAGTCATGGGAACAAAGATGCTGCACATCAAAGATGGAAAGCAATAGTGACAGATCTCCCCCCATGTGAGGTCCTTCAGGATCAAACATGCTGCAGAGGGGAGCTAGATGAGAGCAGCCTTTTAATCTATTATTTCAGTTATTTTGTTCCACTCTGTGAAACACACAAAGAGCAAAAGGTACTCTGTTATGATTCAGGTTCTCTCTGAGGATGTGACTTTTAACCTTC